>NC_092644.1:22143308-22447415 GCF_039555335.1 Amphiura filiformis
TGGCGGGATAAGAAATGTTGCAGCATCATTTATGCGTCTCAATCATGTATCAATGCTAAAAATGAAAAAAAAAATGTCTTGTGTCTTCGGACGACCTATCTGGGACCACTATCCTTATTATTTTTTATGTACTTATGTAAACATTGTATGAGTGACAAGGAATCAGAAATGTTTTATAATCACGGAAATGCCTCTAAAGAAATGTATCAATGTGATGAAAATTTCATGTTGCAAAGGTGAGGACACTTTTCAAATTGCACACATTTTGATTGTTCTTTTTCTTTACTTTTGAGATGTTTTAACTGGTTTAACCCCCTGAGCACTACCTGCTGATATAACATTGCCTCTGATTGGTCAATTACATGATATCTTCACATTAATCACCAGTCAGAATGGAGCTTTGCAAATAATTCGCCCCAATTTTTTTGTGTGGCGAAATTATTCTAACAATGTTGCTCATTGGTCCAATTGATAATGAAAACTTCTTTTTGACCAATCGGCAGGTAGTTCTCATGGGGTTAAGGGATCAGATAGGAATTTTTTGTGGGATCTGAGAGTACATCAGACACACCAAATTGCATTCTGAATACAAGGAATGTCCTTCTGATATCAAACAAGTTTTTGGAAATTTATGATATAATACAAATTTTTGAAATTTGCGATATAATACAAATTTTATGGCAAAATATAAAAAATTTATATTATATTTTTGACGTCCTTGAAGTAAACTTTATAAATCAAATGATATGTAGTGTATGTAGCTAGGAGGAAAAGCTGACCATCATTTGAAAATTTTGACCTTTCATATTGAAGATATTCAGTTTTTGCCACAAAAGACCTAAAAATTTGATATCAGAAGGACGTTCCTCGTATGCAGAATATAGTTTGGTGTGTCTGATGTGCTCTCAGTTCCCACAAAAAATACTGTGCAAACATCGCTATCCAATCCCTTAAAAGTGTATTTAAATAATGATACCAATTTGATGATGTTGTCATGGTTACAGGATGTGAGGGACTCATTTTCATCAATCAGGAAGAACCGCTATACCAAATCATCAAAGTCATACTTATTTAAAGCAACTACTGTAAGTTCCTTAATTGGTTATTCCATTTAAAATCCACACTCCACCTATGAAAGATTTTGTAAATATATTCCACAGGGGGAGTATGAATTTTAAAAGGAATTAGCATATTAACAACTCTATTTGAAACTCGCTCTCCTTCTGTGGAACATCCAGGTTGAATCTTTCTTGGATGGTGATGAAATTAAAATGGAGCTGCCTAATGATTGTGTTCATTCCAATTGCAAATTCATACTCCCCCCATGGAAGATTATTTCCAATCTTTAAGGTTAGTGTGGATTTTAAGTAGAATAGCCCAATAATTTATAAATCGATGTTTTTTTTTAAAAATCAAAATTGATTTATTATTGATAATCAAAGTTTGGTTAGGGTTAGGATAATAAGATTAAGGGTTAGGATTAGCTTACACAAAATAATTACATGACGGATTCACCCAAAGTTTGCTTTCTTAAACACGTGAAATTTTTTTATAATTTAATTAGTTCTTGAATGAAGAAAGAAATTGTGCATGTATCATCTCAAAAATAAACACTTAAAAAAAGTTAAGCTTCCCTTTTATCTTCAAAACTATGTTATGAATTCGGCAGACAGCTGAATCCGGATTTGTCTTTTCCCCGTGCTCACACACTAATAGTGTTGAGGAGGCTTGCCGCTTGATGCATAGTGTTGATTAGGCCTGCCACTCGATGCTGTGGAATGGCATCCACCTTGTACTCTTATCAGATGGTGCAAGTCGGCAAAATTGGTATGCTCATCAATTTTAGGATCCACAGCCTGGTTCAACTGATCCCACAGATGCTGGATTCGGTTAAGATCTGGGGATCCTCCAATAATTCAATATTTATATTACATGCACAATGAGGAAAATACAGCATGGGGCAGTGAAAGTTGCACTGCCTGATCATCCTCCATCGATAGACCTACATTTTTTTTGCAACTTTTCAAATGACAATTCTTTTATTCAATGCATGCTGACTTGCGCATTAAAGTGCTTTTTGGGTTCAAACCCTCCATGTTGATTGTTGGGTTCAAACCCTCCATCTGAATGATGGTGTGCACTAAGAACTATTTCATTTAAATTTTAAATTTGAAGATATAAGGCCAAATAGAAGTGCCTATATAAAAAATCTGTCATAACCATGTGGAAGATTTAGAAAGTCTTCCACAGAGGGAGTATGTTTTTCAAATGGAACTGTCTAGGGTTAATTACTTAATTAGAAGTTAATTACTCCTGCAGTATGGCTTTACTTATATCTTCCACAACTTGAGTACTTCAAATGGAAGTTACCCAATTGTCTATTCTGTTTGAAACCCATACTCCCTCTATGGAAAACTTTAGCTAAATCTTCCACATGGGGAGTGTGGATTTTAAATGGAACAGCTTATTATGATACAGGGTAGGAAAAACCTCCAATGTGCCATTGGCCCCTGAACATGTTTAAAGCAAAACCTCTTATGTAGCCTGTTGGCAGTTTTGTTTTAAACATGTTCAGGGGCCAAAAGCACACATACGACAAGGTTTTAGTACCGTTTCTAAATAGTGCATCTTTTATTCCCGTGCCTAGCTTACCTCACCTAGCAAAGGTTTAGCCAGTTCACCAGCATTACAAAGAAGGCATTCTGAGAAAGTTGACAGACGGAGATACGATGACACAAATGGTACAGAAGGGCTACATAGGAGATCAGGGGGTGGATCACTGAGAGCACAACGCTCATTGCCACCATACGCTTCTGTTGCAGGTAAGACTGGAAGAAACTCTATATTAAAATATTTGTAACATTGGGATTCTAGAAAATCATAGTGCTACGTACAGACAGCAAACATATTAGGGTACCAGTTATCCAGTATATCCTATAAACAAAGACCAATATGTCGAAATTAAAACCCAACAGCCAATATCTGTACCCTTTTGCTCTGATTTAAGACCTCATTTGTTAAAATCTGTTGAGAATTAAAGAAATGGTGATTGAAAATCCAAGGAAGGAACAAAATTGAAAGTTGCATTTTAATGTTTGAATCAACAGAAAACATGGTGCTTGTTAGCTTGTTTGAAAATGCGTTGTGTGCAAATCAATATGGCATCCAATGGAGCAAACTGCAACTTTAATTTGTATCTTCCTTGGGATTTTGGATCACCAAGTCTTTATTTCTTGCCCGATTTCAATGATTGAGGTCTTAAATGTGAGCTAAAAGATGCAGCTATTGGCTGCTGGTTCTAATTATAACATATCTGTCTTTTTAAAGAGTTTTAAATATGTATAGGGCATTGAGGGATCTGAGATTCACAATGCCCTATATAAATACTGTTTTATTATTTATTATTATTAGGCCAAAAAAAAAAAAATTGTTGTGTTGCCCTCAACCGTCCTACCCTAAATCCGGAAAAATCAGGGGCGCAATTTTTTGTTTTTGTTTTTGGAATGATGATTTTTACAGATTTGTTCAAAAACTCAATGTTTTTCACTTAAAATTAATATTTTATTGTAAGACTAGTCTTTAATTGTTGTCTAACAGATATCCAGAAGTCAAAATTGACAAATGTCCCTAATTGAACAAGCATTATTTAATATTTGAGGATTTTTAAAAACTAAAGGTTTAAAAAAAAAAAAAAGAAAAAAAAAAAAAAAAATCCAACCGTCCTACCCAAATTTCTCATTTTTCCACTTGAGGGCAACACAACAATTTTTTTTTTGGCCTTATACAGGGATGAAAATAACTAGTTCCTAAATTCTTTCGCTGTAAACTAAAACAAGCCTTTTCGTTCGAGGCTATCTCAAACTCAATTGCTACATGAGTAAATGAAAATTGAATCCAATACACATTCAAGTTTCCACACTTTTCAATATCTAATGTACTATAATAAATTAACCTTATTTCCTGAGAACGAAATAGAGGGTATCAACAGTGTGTAAGTGTTACATATTGCCTGGGTGTGAATTGGCTTTTCCAGTTTAAATCCATACATCCTCTATGGAAGACATGACCTTAATCTCCTACACAGGTGTAGTGTGAATTTCAAATACCTGAATAGGTGACACAGTTTGAAATCTACACCTTCTGTGTAGTAGGTCAAGATCACTTCTTCCATATAGATTTTAACTGTCATACTGATGCTTTACACCTAAGTGCGATTATATACTGTAAACGTTTGCCTAATGGCGCTATGGGCTGCCTTGACATAACTGAAATTATAGGCACAAGCTAAAAGTGCCCTCCCGTAAAAATCCCACCAGCAAATAAGGGCACGTACCATTAATTCTTGTTGGGATTTTCAGAGGAGGGAGCTTGCTATTTGTACATGAAATTTACCCCAAGACAAAGAAGCTCATGTGCACCATTAGACGAACGTTTACGGTATAGTCAGGTGTCATAACGCAATGCCTTAAATATGCCTGTGTAGGGGGTGTATGGACCCGGTGTATGGATTTTTACTGTCATAGCCCAGTGATGTGTTCAGTTTACACCTACATGTGATCATATATAGTCGGTGTCATAACGCAATGCCTTTAATATGTAATGCCTATGTGGGCTAACCTATTGCTGGTATTGGTTAGAGGCTGAACTGCTTCATTTCTTTAAGTTTCCACATCCCTTTAAATATGCAATTTAGATTGACTTAGTGTACCCATGATCTACCAAAATGTTGTACATAAAATTAGTAAAATCTGTGATTATCATAATATTGAATTTGTGTCAACAGTGATTCTGTAACCTTTTACTTTGAAACATAACTGTGAAAATGGATTTAAATATCCGTCATATGAAAATGGAAGACTTAAGTAATAGAGGCTGTCATCCTTTTCCATGGGATCCACCATCTTGTGGGTACTGCCGTTCTGCATGTCATGTGTTAGACATTAGGCCCTCGATTACGCGGAAGTCACAGTGCATGGCGCACCTCTTCAGTCAAGCATCAATGCGGTGATCTTAGCAACAAGGCACTCCGTACCCACAAGATGGCAGCATTGATGTCATAATGACTACCTCTATACCTTGTGGGTACACACTGCGATGGTCGTTCGATCTCCATGCACGATGATGTGTGATAACAGCTGCGTGGCAAGCTGCGCCCTGCGCGTAGTGTCCGACGCATGAACACACGTATCACTTGTACCCACAAGATGGCGAAAGGCTGACGGCCTCTATTGTTTCAGAATGGGGTTACAGGTTGAGGTTCTGAAGTCAGTTTGTGTCCTCCTATTGTATTTCATAACCGCAAAAGATTTTTTCATGCGTGTGTTCATTAAAAAAAACAGAAAGCAGTGACAGTCTTCATGATATCCAGTAAATATGAGTGAGGGTGTAGTCCAGATAGCTGTGATGCAGCTTTTCTTTGTACATCTTTGTCAGGGTTGCCAACAATTTTCAGTTTGAATCTCGTGTCAAATCATGGAAAAGTCTCCCAATTTTTTTTTTCTTAACCATTGGTTTCAATGGGACAGGAAATGTTCAGAAATCTCCCAATTTGGGTACTAAATTGTAGGATTGGCAACTCTTGCATTTCTAGCAGCAATAGACAGGCACACACTGAAATCTCAAACATGACAATCTGTTGGACACATTTCCATAATTACCTCAATATACTACAACACTCAAAGAATGACCTTTGACAATTTGGGTATAAAAAAAACTCATAGTCTGCAACTTGAGTTCAAATTTGGAGATATGTTTGTTTAATGTATGCCATTGAAAGTGAGATCATTTTGGCACATAGGGGCTATTCCATTTGATATGCATACACCCCCATGGAAAGTTTGGCCTTAATGTTTCACACAAGGAGCATGTATTGCAAATTGAGTGTGGGTGACTCCATTCTACATTCCCTGTGTGAAAGATTAAGGGTATTGTTGGTCAAAACATCCAAAAAAAAATTTGATTATTTAAATCATGTTATTAGGCTTTCATTATTTAAATCATGTTATTAAAAAATAACACTGATGTTTTGAATAAGTTCATTCTACAAATCATATACTTTGAAAATTTGCATGATTTATTGTTGTTAATGAGTTTTATAAAAGTTTCTCATTAAGTCCTTGAAATAAAAACATTTGAATTTGTTTGATATGATACACATTTCAGTAAAAGTACACTGAGCAATGGAAACCCCATGCCTTTAATTTCTGAATTTCAATTTATAACCAGTTTCTTAATAAAAGTAATTTGCCTTATTGCTTTTAGAAAATTGTTCTGGAAATATTAAAGGCAAAAATATTATATTTATTACTCAATAATTTTTGAAACATTTATCCTTTTTTTTTTGGTTATTTCAATTTTTGCTAGCAAAACTGGCAAAAAGGTGTTTTTGCCAAGTGGAACCCCCCAAAAAACCCCAGAAAAAACCAAACAAAAATAAACCTAGTTAAAACCAATTAAAAAAAAAAAACCCGGGTTAAACCATTTTTTCCTACCTGGGGCAAAAACCTGCAAAACATGTCATCACTGGGCAGGAAAAACCTATGTATCTTTGGCCCCTGAACATGTGTAAAGCAAAGCTGCCAACAGGTTACATGATTTGCTTTAATCATGTTCAGGGGCTGAGTGTATGGATTTTAAATGGAATAGCCCATAGCACATTGCTATACACCTGCTCCTCAACTTAGTGAGGATCTAATTTGGTTAACTAGGTGAAAAGTTCAAAACTTGTATTGCTTACAACTACATGCTGAGACCACAGACTGCAGACAGAAGATATTGCACTAGGGTCTCATATATGCTCATCCATCATGGCACAGTTCCTTAAACCCATGAGAACTACCTGCCGATTGGACAAAAAGAAGTTTTCATTATCAATTGGACGAATCTGCAACATTGTTGGACAAATTTCACCACACAAAAAAATTGGGGCGAATTATTTGTAAAGCTCCATTCTGATTGGTGATTAAAGTGAAGATATCATGTAATTGACCAATCAGTGGCAATTTTAGATCGGCAGCTAGTTCTCAGGAAACTTGTGAGCTATGAATTGTTGAAGAGGTTATCAAACTTTGCTACTGGAGATGTGACCATGCTCATAATGCTGTACATGTAAAGACAAGAAATTGCATATGTTTATGAACACAAATTTTGTGAGCAATAAGCTAGTGATTCACAAACTTACAGATCTTTTGGGAAACTTCATGTATATCTTCAATATGAAAGGTCAAAGTTAATTTTTATGATGGTTGGTTTTTCACACTTTTTACATATCATTAGATTTATAAAGTTTACTTCGAGGACTGTTAAATGTCAAAAAAGTCAATTTTTAATAAATTGCCATAATATTTGTATTATACCGCAAATTTCAAAAAATCTAAATTATTTTTGATATCAGAAGGACGTTCCTTGTATTCAGAATTCAATTTGGTGTGTCTGATGTGCTCCAGTCACACAAAAATACAAGACTAGGATTATGAAAATTTTGCTCTGTGAAAATAATGTGTTTTGCAGTACCCATATGGCATAGGTGGTCTACTAGTCCATTTGGCTTTCTTGAGTCTCAATATTTTGCATACATTTTCATCAATCCACTCTGCAGTTTAAATCGCAAAGGCCGATCAACTTCATTATTATATTTTCAGGGTTATTAAGAATTAAGAAAGCCTAATAATGATAATATTGGATGGTTATTTCGCATGATACCATAACATATCGGATTCGTCATACAAATATCGAACTCGCCGTTGGCTCGTCCGATATTTTTATGACTCATCCGATATGTTATGGTATCATGCTCAGCCATCCAATATTATATCAAACTTGGTATGTGGATTTGAAATGGTGGCCTGATGTGCTGTATAGTTTTGTGTCATGTTATTTGCAAATTTTTGAATATTAATGAGCTTATTTGCATTTTGCATATTATTTGTATTTACAAACACCTTTGTGTGGGGGCCACCTTAATTACGAACCATGCAATTCTAGTTATCCATGCAGTGGCATAACTATAGTCCATTTAGCTTCCTCAAAACAGTACAGTCTGTGTGTGATACACACGCGATCAATACGCACGATTGAAGGTGGTGCAATTGCAGCATGCTACTATATGGTATAGGCCTATGGTATATACCATATTTGATACCATGGTTTATAGATTATGTTCATATCAATAGAATCAGTCATTTAGGTCTATATTGAATGACCTGTGACTGATACAAAACTGAAATTCACAACCACTGTGTTAATATAGAATCAAGTTATAGGTATGGGTTATTACGGTATATCCTTTATGAAATTAATAGAAGTTCAAAGTAGTATGCATACATTTTATCTTTTCATACCACTCAATAACCAATATTAAATACACTCTCTGTATCTGTACAGGGTGTATCAAAATGTTTGGTACCCATCAGTTTCCATTTATTATGGACATGACTACCAAAACAAGATGCAACATAGGAGCTACTTTATTTATAGATAAATGTTATGAAAGGTCATAAAACTATAAATCCTGTGCATTTTAGGATCCAATGTTGCATATTGAAGAAGCAGGCTTGTCAATAAACACCAAAAATGATGGGTACCAAACATTTTGATACAGCATGTATAACATTAATAGTGAAACCATATTATACTAGTGAGATCATGTGCAATTAACCATTTATTGCTGAAATTCATTTTGAAATATTATAGCTGAAACAGATTGTTATTTCTTTTGCAATTGATTACTTTTGTAGCATGAAACTATATCATGTAGGCCCAAAGCTTGTGAACAGAAGTCCAATTTTATATGATGTGATTATCCTAATACTATAGCCTGCTCAATTTCTACTTGGATTTGGCTAACAAAAATACCAGTTTATGATTTCAACAATCCTACCAAATGAATCTCTTTACTGAAATATTGACTGCTTTTTATTAGGGGCATGGTTAAATTATAGGCCAGCATGGTGATCTCAAAACCATGACTATGTCCCTCGGCTACGCCGAGGGCCATAGTCATGATTTTGAGATCACCTTGGGCCTATAATTTTAACCATGCCCCTCATAGCAGTCAATATTTGTATAATATTGAATTTGTGTCAACAGTGTTTCTGTAACCTTTTACTTAGAAACATTACTGTGAAAATGGATTTAAATATCCGTCATATGAAAATGGAAGACTCAAGTAATAGAGGCCATCAGCCTTTTCCATGGGATCCACCATCATGTGGGTACTGCCGTTCTGCATGTCATGTATTAGACATTACGCCCCCGATTACTCGGAAGTCGCAGCGCATGGCGCACCTCTTCAGTCAAGCATCAACGCGGTGCTCTTAGCAACAAGGCACTCCGTACCCACAAGATGGCAGCGTTGACGTCACAATGACTACCTCTATTGTTTCAGAATGGGATTACAGGTTGAGGTTCTGTTTTTTTCAGAAGTCCAATTTTATATGATGTGATTATCCTAATACTATAGCCTGCTCAATGGACAAGATCATTGGGCTATTTCATTTGAAATTCGAGATTTGAGAACAAGCTTCCACATAGGGTGTATGTTTTTCAAATGGAATTGGTTAGGGTTAACTATGAGAAACCCACACTCTCCCTGTATATGGCTTAACCGGTTTTTTCAAATGGAACTTCCCCAATTGTCTATTCTATTTGAATGTGATGCACCCTCTGTGGAAGCCTTTAGCTAAATCTTCCACAGGGGGGAGTGTGACCCTTTAATGGAGTAGTCCTTGGTTATTGGCATAGAAAATCAAATTTGGTGCTTTTCTCAAAAACTGCTCATTTCTGTAGAAATCTGCCATGCTAGTTTGATTCCTTGCGTCATTTCCTTTCTGAAATTACTTATCATCATTACTTTTGAAGATACAATACAAAACAATGTCTAAAATTTCCTACTTTGAGTGATCCTGCATGCCATGGTCATGGCACAGTTCATGCAGAGCACTTATAATCAAATTTAGATTCTGTAGATTATTTGTGACACAATCTGGTCCATAGAGGCTCAAGGTGGCAAATTTGAAATTGAGATTTAAAATTAAAAATATGGAGTAAAAAGTAAAATACAAGAAAATAGACATCACAAAACTTCATAACTTTAAAATCAAGTACATGTATGCTAGACCTTTAGTGTTTTCAGTGTATGATAGCCTAATGTTAGTATAAGGTAATACTCAATTTTCAAGATGCCTCCTTTGACCTCCATAGACCAGACCATGTCAAATGTTAAATAGACAAGACATTTGCAAACAATGCTGATCATTGAGTTTCACATACATTGTAAGTTGATGTGATTATCACATGTATGAAATTGAAATCGGAATTAATACCAGTTCATCATGTTCATGTTGGCTTGGTTTTTACTTTCAAATGTATCATATTGCACAATGTTTACATTGGCAACGTGCACACATGATATCATTTGGCTTGACTACAGCTAGCCTACTTTAGTACAGAAGCCATCAAATCTTTCATAATGCAAGCACATAAGCTCAAATTGGTTTCAACAATAGTCCATATACCTTCCTATGCTTAAAATAAATTCAGATATTTTATTGTATATCTCTTTCTCTTAACTTGATGATGATAAGTACATTTAAAAAAGTATACATTTTCAGAAAGGAAATGACTAAAGGAATCCAACTCGCATAACAGAGTACTGCAAAAACAAGCAGTTTTTGAGACAATCACAAAATTAAATTTTAATTTACTGCCTCAAGGAAGGCATATGGACTATAGTAGTGAAACTTTTGCCAACCCTGCCAAAACATCCAACAAGTCAGTCTCATGTCTGCTTCAAATCCCTCCAAACAAAATCATTTGTTGAATTTAAATGTGCCTAATGCATAGAAAGTCACCACTTGCACTATCTTAAAAGGTCATTACTTTGGAGAACCACTGGACCTATTCTGATGTGTTAGGATCATTCACAGTTAATTTGAAGAAAAAAATTGGAAAAAATTACAGTTTGTTATCCTTAATATATATGCAAACCACAAACTAATGTTTACCTCTTCATCTATCATAATTATAAATGCATAGAAAACCAATGCAAGCCTAGGGCTTCATTTTCCCCTCGTTCTATATTGTTGTTTTTCTATAAAATGTGTCTTCTGTAAGGGGTTTATAAGGGTTTTTAAAGTGTAGAAACCCTCTAGCTTTGTGGGGCTTTGCCCCTTGACCCCACCAAGGACCCCGGCCGTGAGGGGCGAGAGCTTGCTTCGCTATGCTTGCTTCGCCGCAAAAAGTTCATGAAATTTTTCAGCAAACCTGTGGCATCTTTGAATAACTGAAAGCAGTAAAATTTGTATGAAGGTATGAAGAATTTTAATAGATGTGGTGTGATACCAAACTTGTGTACAAAAGATGCATATGGGTCAGTCCATATGAAATCAAGGAGGCTCCCCACCTGACCCCCTCAGATTTGCTTGATATTTTAGTCATATGTTGTGCCTGTAAAAATATGAAAAACCTGCAAATTTGAGGTCTGTAGCTCTTACTGGATTTTCTGTGGCAGCCATTTAAAGTTGGAGTAGGGGGGTCTAAATTTGGACTCAAAAGTTGCCCTTTAAATAAATTTCATCTTTGGGAGTCTGTGCCTTCTTTACAAAGAGAGGGAGATGTCTGAAACCTTGTATACAAACTAACTGCATGCCAAATTTGTCAAAAGTAAAAAAAAAAAAATAAAAAATTTATTGCGCTTTGTGTCACGGGGGTCATTAAATATGCAAGAAAAAATGTAATGTTTTATAAACTGACAGGTTTAGCCCCCCTAAATTCACATTTTTTGTCAGATTAGTTATTGTTTGTTGTCACTGATGCTAAATATAGGATAAATACAATGCATATCCAAAAATTTGAGCTCACAATTCATTTACATTTCGAACAGCGCCCTCACAAAGATGAAATTTATTGCAAATTCAACATTTTCAGGGGGCCCAAAGTCGATGTGGTCCACCTTCAAAATTTATAAAACATCACTTTTATATGACTACTAGTCTTATATTACAACTTAGGTAAGTCCCAGTAATTGTCTAGGTTGACTTCATATAAAACGACAAGCCCAAAGTTGACCATTTTCTTATGATTGCATGTACTGCAAATGTGCCAAATTTGGCAGGCTTAAAAGTCAAATTGGCCACAATATTGAAAAAAAAAATGATTAGATGCGTAGTTATTGGCCCTATTTACTATTATTTTCATTTTATTTTCAATATACAGATTTTCTGTGGCAGCCATTGAAAGTTGGAGTAGGGGAATCTAACTTTGGACCCAAAAGTTGCCCTTTGAATAAATTTCATCTTTGGGAGCCTGTACCTTCCTAATAAAAAAGAGAGGTCTGAAACCTTGTACGCACTAACTGCATGCCCAATTTGTCAAAAAGTAAAAAAAAAAAAAATTTATTGCGCTTTGTGTCATGGGGTCATTAAATATGCAAGAAAAATGTAATGTTTTGTAAACTGGCAAGTTTAGCCCCATAAATTCACATTTTTGTCAAATTAATTATTTTTTGTTGTCACTAATGCTAAATATAGGATAAATACAATGCATATCCAAACATTTGAGCTCACAATTCATTTACATTTCGAACAGCGCCCTCACGAAGATGAAATTTATTGCAAATTCAACATTTTCAGGGGGCCCAAAGTCGATGTGGTCCACCTTCAAAATTTATAAAACATCACTTTTATATGACTACTAGTCTTAAATTACAGCTTGGGTAAGTCCCAGTAATTTTATAGGTTGACTTCATATAAAACGACAAGCCCAAAGTTGACCATTTTCTTATGATTGTATGTACTGCATATGTGCCGAATTCGGAAGGTTTAAAAGTCAAAATGGCCACAATATTAAAATAAATGACTAGATGCGTAGTTATTGGCCCTATTTACTTTAATTTCCATTTTATTTTCAATATTGGGGCCAATTTGACTTTTAAGCCTTCCAAATTCGCACATTTGCAGTACATGCAATCATAAGAAAATGGTCAACTTTGGGCTTGTCGCTTTATATGAAGTCAACCAGACAATTACTGGGACTTATCTAAGTTGTAATTTAAGACTAGTAGTCATATAAAAGTGATGTTTTATAAATTTTGAAGGTGGACCACATCGATTTTGGGCCCCTGAAAATGTTGAATTTGCAATAAATTTCATCTTTGTGAGGGCGCTGTTCTGGAATGTAATTTGAATTGTGAGCTCAATTTTTGGATATGTATTGTATTTATTATTTAGCATCAGTGACAACAAAAATAATTAATTTGACAAAAAATGTGAATTTAGAGGGGCTAAACTTGCCAGTTTACAAAACATTACATTTTTTCTTGCATATTTAATGACCCCGTGACACAACGCGCAATTACAGATTTTTTTTATTTTTTACTTTTTGACCAATTGGGCATGCAGTTAGTGTGTATACAAGGTTTCAGACCTCTCTCTCTTTTTGTAAAGAAGTCACAGACTCCCAAAGATGAAATTTATTTTTAGGGCAACTTTTGAGTCCAATTTTAGACCACCCTACTCCAACTTTAAATGGCTGCCACAGAAAATCAGAAGAGTTACAGACCTCAGATTTGCAGGTTTTAATATTTTAACAGGTACAACATATGACTAAAATATAAAGCAAATCTGAGGGGGTCAGGTGGGGGACCTCCTTGATTTCATATGGACTGACCCATATTGGAGTAGTTGAGAAAATAATGATTGAATAGTATACAAATACAACATGTTTTGAGGGGCAGTAGTCAAAACTACTGGTCCCTCGGTGTTGGATGATTTGACTACTTCCCCATGCGTCAAATCATCCAACACCGAGGGACCGGTAGTTTTGACTACTTTCCCGAAATAAAACATGTTGTATTTGTTTTACTATACCTCATAAATATTTTCACTATCACGGTAAAATCGTAAACAAAAGTCAAAACATACACCAGTCAACGTGCCGGCCGACATGGTAAATAAGTTTAATATTTTGCTTACCTGATTTTATTGGAGGATTTCTGTTCAATTAATATTTACATTTTGACCTACATTATTTTAATCTTCTTTTTAACTTTCCATAAATAACATTTTGTTTCATAAAACGTCTAATCCGCGTGTTATTATCCCTCGGTAATCTCGGCAAAATAACTGCAGCAGACGCCATTTTCACGATAAATGCATCTGCAGAATCGCCGTTGTGTAGCATAACGCTACGTCTGAAGGAACGGTGACGCTCGGGGTCGAGATACCGTGTGGTAGTAGGGGTGCGGAAGTTTTACTACTTCCCCGCATGCGCGTAATTGCACAGGCGCGGGGAAGTAGTCAAAATACTGTACTCGGACGCTGGCGTTATTAACCAATAAGATGTCTGGATTACCTAATAAATATTTATGAGGTATAGTAATATATATTGTGTGATTTGAAAAGTTGCAGCTCATTTTCTGTGTAAAAGGATATGGCGCATACACATTAATGGGTATCAATCTTGCATAATGCTCTCCAAGTTGAATAGGCTGCGGTCAGATATGGCTCTTAGCGAGCGATGAATATGTTGACTGTGTTCACTTCAAGCTCATCACTTCACCACATAATCTCTTTGAATTTGCAACTTTTTAAATTGCATCAAATTTATTTTATTCTGATTTTGTTTTGCACATTAAAGCTGTAGTTAACAAATTTCTCAAAACATTCTTATAAATTTTATTGCTTAACCCTAACTGTACCAGGTACTACAAAATACTACTTGATAAGTTGATATATGCGCTGTTCGTGCATGCATTCCACATGGTGTGATGACGCAATCGTCCTAAGTGATATATAGGCACGGTTTCGCTGGCCAATGAAGCCCAATACCCGTGGCAAAGTGTCGCGAGGGGTCTCGGGTTCGAATCCCACCCAGATCAAACAATTTCTTTCTTTGTTTCTCTCTTTCTTCCTTCCTTCTTTCCCTTCCGTCAACAAAAAGCCCTTAGGCCATTAGGGTTGAAGTAATTGACCTGAAAGGTCTGGCCCCTCAAGACAGTGGGAACTTTATAGTGGGAGATTTCTTTTTTTGATGTTTAGTTAATACATTGAAGTGTATATAAGGTAGTAATTAATTTGTAGCTTTGTGGGTTTCTAATTAAATTTAATTATTTAAAAGTAGCTTCACATATTTTATGATTACAGCGTGCCATGCTCTGTGTACAATTTCTGTTTCTGAAAAGCGCATTGAGATATCATAGCGTAATTTATAAGAATTTAATAATATTCTTTTATTATTATTATTATTATTTACTACAGCGTACCCCGCTTGTGATTGTCCTATAAAGCATGTAGGGCATCACAGAGTTGAACTAGTCATAACAAACTATGGAGGAAGTAATGGGCTATTCCAATTGAAAGCCATACCCCCTGTGGAAGATATGTCCTTAATCTTCCACACAGGGAGTGTAGATTTCAAAGAGGGGGTGAATGGATTTCATATAGAATAGCCATATGGAGGAAGTAATAGGAAACCCCTGACTTCCTCTGTTTACTAGTTACCCAAAACCTAACATTTAGCTTCATGTCAAACAACATGTAATTCACACATGGATTTAAAAAGCATAGACTAGGGTTAAAACACAGATCCGGGAAAGAAAGGATCTGTGGTTAAAGCTACCATCTGTTATTAAGGCTACAATTTAAAACCATATTATAACATTTCTGTAAAAATAGATTAGTATTTATTTTCCATAAAATGTTAGCTTTTACTTTCAGATATGTCCCCTTTTAATTTTGAGCCGAACAAGTGAGGTAAAGCATAGAAAATTGGAATTTACTACTAGTGCCCATGCATGTTACTCCCGCGGTTGTAATATGGTACGATCCTCTGGGTGTGTGTGTATGTGTATCCCGCACGCCGTGTACGTACTGTGCATACGTGTTCGACTAATATTTCCATCGTAATAATAAAACGCCGGTTACATCGTTTTATTCAAAATCTAGGATTTTGACAAGACTACAGCACCTAAAGTCTTGATTTTTGCAGAGTATCTTTATTGACTAAAGTACATTACAATCGTGTAAAAGCCAGAATTTAAAAATTTTTAGAGGGCGTTCTCCTCAGCAAATGTTATAATATGGCTTTAAAAGCATTTAGGGCTCCAAAATATTTGCTGGAAATATATTTTCCTTGGAGCAGTTAACTAGGGTTAAAACACAGATCCGGGAAAGAAAGGATCTGTGGTTAAAGCTGCAATCTGTTATTAAGGCTACAATTTTAAAGCATTTAGGGCTCCAAAATATTTGCTGGAAATATATTTTCCTAGGAGCAGTTGCTAGCCTATGTCAATAAGAAGTGGTCAAAATTGTGTTAAAAACAGTGACTGTTTAATTTTTGTTTTTGTACATGGATGTTATTTTCAGCAAATTTTATGATAATTATTATTATAAGTTGTACTGTAAGAAATTAGTGAGAATTTTTGTTAAAAAACAACATTACTTGAAGTTGATGTGGATTTTTCTTTGATTGCAGCTATTTGTTTATTTATTTAATCATTTATTTATTTATTTATTTATTTATTTATTTATTTATTTATTTATTTATTTATTTATTTATTTATTTATTTATTTATTTATTTATTTATTTATTTGTTTATTTATTTCTGAGTAGAACTTGTGGAACAAAAGTTGTAACTCTGAGTTTCACGCTAATGCGATCATCAGGGCTATTTGTTTGTTTGTTTGTTGTTTGCTTGTTCGTTTGTCTGTTTGTTTGTATATGTTATGCCGATACAGTGGTTAGAGCCTTGTCTAAAGGCACAACATGATAGCACCACTGCTGGGGTTAAAACCTGCAACCTTCCGATTATGAGTCTGTACCACTAGTCCACCATGCCCTCCTACTTAACATGAAGTATCCATACAATTTTGTGTACTTTATATTTGCATTTGTTTCTATAGATCTACATGTATGATAAAAGCATGAAACAAATATCCTGACCAAGATTTATGCATATTTATGGCTGTGCCCTTAACCCCCCTGAGCACTACCTGGTGATCTAACATTGCCTCTGGTCAATTACAATATCTTCACTTTAATCACCAATCAGAATGGATAATTCACCCCAGTTATTTTGTGTGGTGAAATTATTCTAACATTGTTGCTGATTGGTCCAATTAATAATGAAAACTTCTTTTTGGCCAATCGGCAGGTAGTTATCATGGGGTTAATGATAAAATTAGTTAGTCTTGACTCTTCTCCAATTGATCAGGAATAGAAAGAAGGAAATGAATACTGCAATAGCTGGCTTTGGATTGTTTCCAATTACACAATACAAGTGTCATATGTATCTTTATTGGTTATTATCTAGTTTGTGGCTCCAGTTACTTGACAAGAACTTGGTCAGAGTCATAGAATGCACAACAAGGCATGACTCATACAGAAATTGTATGTGCAAAAAGTCAACCAGTAAAATACGATAGCATAACACATGTAAAAAGCTGTAAAACACAGGCATATAAAACACACACATGTTACGATTGATTGATGGCAAATAACGCTGTACAATTATGATGCAGGGTTTAGACAAGATTAAGGTACCATTTTGTTTCGTACAATAAATGTCGTTGTAGTTATGCATCTTTCACTTTCAAAAAGGAAGGATTTTGTTGTTATTTTAAATAAACATATCCCATTGGAACATCGTCATTTATGCTACAATCTACTGTGAAAAATTGTGTGGCTTTGCTGATACTAGTGAGGTAGAATCAGAGAGTTACCTGAATGGGTTGCTTCATTTGAAATCTACACCCCCTCTCTGGCAAATTAAGGTCATGTCTTCCATACAGGGTGTATGGATTTTAACTGAATAACCTCTTGTCACTTTTCCCATTTATACAAGCATGGCGACCGACCTCTAAATGTCACTCAAAGATATTATACTCAAAGCCGGGATTCAAAGATTACGCCTTTAAACTTGACCATTACAAAGGTTTGCATACACAGTGCTAGCCCACGTTTTGGCACAACCCGTTATATGCAGAACGCAAACAACCATGCAATTTGAATCAATGCCTAGTGAAATAATACAGAGGTATAGTAAGTGGCTTCCATGAGCAACACACAAACATGGTGGAGTTGGTACCCCATTTCACACTCTCTGTGTGGAAGATTAAGGACATGTCTTTCACTTTAAGTTTATTATACCAATACTCTTATTTATTTTATTTTCATACCATGTTGTAGTTAAACCAGGATTTTCAGACACAATTATTTTATCCTTATATTTTTATATGTAAAGCAAACCGGCATGGTTGTTGTGTGGTGTTTATTTTCCTCTCCTATAGGGGACATTCTTGTTTGTGTTTTCACACCAAATGTGGACTTGATGACAACCAGGGTCATCCCAAGTTGTCAAACCTTCATAGCATAACCCCCTCCTCAAAAATAGACTTTTTATGTCAGTTTGCCCAATCTTCATTAAGTCATTTAAAAATAAATTGTGTTACATATGGTGTTCTTAAAAACAGTAGTGAGTTCTACTATTCTAACATTTGCATTTCTCATAATAGATCATGATTTTATGCATGGAATTGTATCATATTATCTATTGATGAGATTTTCTCTATATTCTGTTTTGCAGAATACCCGACAGCAACAACTAACAGCCTTCCATTACGAGGAATTTCCCGCTTGAATTCCCACGATTCATTAGAAGAAAACACAACAGCATCTACAAGTGACACCCAGTCAGTGAACACAGGTGACTCGGATACAAGTGACAAAGTGTAAGTACCATGTGACAAGTTTACAACAACATCTATAAGTGACACCCAGTCAGTAAACACAGGTGGCACAGATGCCAGTGACAAAGTGTAAGTACCATGTGACAAGTGTACAACAACATCTATAAGTGACACCCAGTCAGTAAACACAGGTGGCACAGATGCCAGTGACAAAGTCAGTAAACACAGGTGGCACAGATGCCAGTGACAAAGAGTAAGTACCATGTGACAAGTGTACAACAGCATCTATAAGTGACACCCAGTCAGTAAACACAGGTGGCACAGATGCCAGTGACAAAGTGTAAGTACCCTGTGACAAGTGTATAACAGCATCTATAAGTGACACCCAGTCAGTAAACACATGTGACTCAGATGCCAGTGACAAAGTGTAAGTACCCTGTGACAAGTGTACAACAGCATCTATACGTGACACCCAGTCAGTAAACACAGGTGGCACAGATGCCAGTGACAAAGTGTAAGTACCCTGTGACAAGTGTATAACAGCATCTATAAGTGGCACCCAGTCAGTAAACACAGGTGGCACAGATGCCAGTGACAAAGAGTAAGTACCACGTGACAAGTGTACAACAGCATCTATAAGTGACACCCAGTCAGTAAACACAGGTGGCACAGATGCCAGTGACAAAGAATAAGTACCACGTGACAAGTGTACAACAGCATCTATAAGTGACACCCAGTCAGTAAACACAGGTGGCATAGATGCCAGTGACAAAGTGTAAGTACCCTGTGACAAGTGTATAACAGCATCTATACGTGACACCCAGTCAGTAAACACAGGTGGCACAGATGCCAGTGACAAAGAGTAAGTACCACGTGACAAGTGTACAACAGCATCTATAAGTGACACCCAGTCAGTAAACACAGGTGGCACAGATGCAGTGACAAAGTCAGTAAACACAGGTGGCACAGATGCCAGTGACAAAGAGTAAGTACCACGTGACAAGTGTACAACAACATCTATAAGTGACACCCAGTCAGTGAACACAGGTGGCACAGATGCCAGTGACAAAGAGTAAGTACCATGTGACAAGTGTACAACAACATCTATAAGTGACACCCAGTCAGTAAACACAGGTGGCACAGATGCCAGTGACAAAGTGTAAGTACCCTGTGACAAGTGTATAACAGCATCTATACGTGACACCCAGTCAGTAAACACAGGTGGCACAGATGCCAGTGACAAAGAGTAAGTACCACGTGACAAGTGTACAACAGCATCTATAAGTGACACCCAGTCAGTAAACACATGTGACTCAGATGCCAGTGACAAAGTGTAAGTACCCTGTGACAAGTGTATAACAGCATCTATACGTGACACCCAGTCAGTAAACACAGGTGGCACAGATGCCAGTGACAAAGTGTAAGGACCACGTGACAAGTGTACAACAGCATCTATAAGTGACACCCAGTCAGTAAACACAGGTGGCACAGATGCCAGTGACAAAGAGTAAGTACCACGTGGCAAGAGTACAACAGATACAAGTGACAAAGGTCAAGCAATGGTCAAGCTGTGAACACCCTGAATACCCATGCCACTAGTGACCAACATGTATTAATTAGAGCTTTGGCGCATTTTGTTTGTAGAAGAAGAGGCTGGTTGCCAGAAAGAAAGAAAGAAAGAATTAGTGTAAGACAGAACAAGCCAACTTTGTTGTCGGCTTGTAAAGAGTAAGTACCATGTGACAAGTGTACAACAGCATCTATAAGTGACACCCAGTCAGTAAACACAGATGGCACAGATGCTAGTGACAAAGTCAGTAAACACAGGTGGCACAGATGCCAGTGACAAAGAGTAAGTACCATGTGACAAGTGTACAACAGTATCTATAAGTGACATTCAGTCAGTACACACAGGTGGCACAGATGCCAGTGACAAAGAGTAAGTACCATGTGACAAGTGTACAACAGCATCTATAAGTGACACTCAGTCAGTAAACACAGGTGGCACAGATGCTAGTGACAAAGTCAGTAAACACAGGTGGCACAGATGCCAGTGACAAAGTCAGTAAACACATGTGGCACAGATGCCAGTGACAAAAGAGTAAGTACCATGTGACAAGTGTACAACAGCATCTATAAGTGACACCCAGTCAGTAAACACAGGTGGCACAGATGCCAGTGACAAAGAGTAAGTACCATGTGACAAGTGTACAACAGTATCTATAAGTGACATTCAGTCAGTACACACAGGTGGCGCAGATGCCAGTGACAAAGAGTAAGTACCATGTGACAAGTGTACAACAGCATCTATAAGTGACACTCAGTCAGTAAACACAGGTGGCACAGATGCTAGTGACAAAGTCAGTAAACACAGGTGGCACAGATGCCAGTGACAAAGTCAGTAAACACATGTGGCACAGATGCCAGTGACAAAAGAGTAAGTACCATGTGACAAGTGTACAACAGCATCTATAAGTGACACCCAGTCAGTAAACACAGGTGGCACAGATGCCAGTGACAAAGAGTAAGTACCATGTGACAAGTGTACAACAGCATCTATAAGTGACATTCAGTCAGTACACACAGGTGGCATAGATGCCAGTGACAAAGAGTAAGTACCCTGTGACAAGTGTATAACAGCATCTATACGTGACACCCAGTCAGTACACACAGGTGGCATAGATGCCAGTGACAAAGAGTAAGTACCCTGTGACAAGTGTACAACAGCATCTATAAGTGACACCCAGTCAGTAAACACAGGTGGCACAGATGCCAGTGACAAAGAGTAAGTACCATGTGACAAGTTAACAACAGCATCTATAAGTGACATTCAGTCAGTACACACAGGTGACTCAGATACAAGTGACAAAGAGTAAGTACCCTGTGACAAGTGTACAACAGCATCTATAAGTGACACCCAGTCAGTAAACACAGGTGGCACAGATGCAGTGACAAAGAGTAAGTACCATGTGACAAGTCTACAACAGCATCTATACGTGACATTCAGTCAGTACACACAGGTGGCACAGATGCCAGTGACAAAGTGTAAGTACCACGTGACAAGTGTACAACAGCATCTATACGTGACACCCAGTCAGTAAACACAGGTGGCACAGATGCAGTGACAAAGTGTAAGTACCACATGACAAGTGTACAACAGCATCTATAAGTGACACCCAGTCAGTACACACAGGTGGCACAGATGCCAGTGACAAAGAGTAAGTACCACGTGACAAGTGTACAACAGCATCTATAAGTGACACCCAGTCAGTAAACACAGGTGACTCAGATACAAGTGACAAAAAGTAAGTACCCTGTGACAAGTGTACAACAGCATCTATAAGTGACACCCAGTCAGTAAACACCAGCCCTCGAATTAAGGATCTGAAGGGGCACGGCAACTTTTTTAGGGCAAGTTGATAATTGCCTTGGATTTTCACTGAAATGGCAAGGCAGCACAGCAGGTTGTAATATTTCAAGAGGGCATCATGGCAACTGTTGAAAATTTCAGAAGGGCACCAAGGCAATTTCTCAAAAGTGAAGAAAACACACACAAACATAGATAGATGATTTTATAATGAAGGGTCAGGGCTGGGGCACCGACGGCAACTTCATTAGAGGGCACGGCAAGTGACTGCCTTGGGTAAAGGTCATATTTTGAGGGCATTGCGGCAGTGGGGTTGGACACCCACGGCAAAATGCCATGGGTGCCGTGGGTTAATTCGAGGGCTGGTAAACACAGGTGGCACAGATGCAGTGACAAAGAGTAAGTACCACATGACAAGTGTACAACAGCATCTATAAGTGACATTCAGTCAGTACACACAGGTGGCACATGTAATCTCAGTCACGCCTATGACCACTTCATCCAGAGCACATCTAGAAACACTCCATCATCTAGAAACACTAGGAGTGCATCTAGAATCACTCATACGTGATCAAGAGACCAGACCAGGTCTCGAAACGTCGTAGCTCCATAAAAATGTGAGTACTGGATATGTTTCAAGAAATTTTATATTGCTAATCTACACAAACTATCCTAATGAATCTTTTCAAGAGTGTGACATGCTGTTAACATTTTACAGACAGCAAAGGACTTAAGGTACCTGTATATCATAAACAAGGACAAATATCAACCAGCAGCCAATACCTGTAGTAGTTGAGTCCCAATATTTTAAAATTCATAGCGACACCAATAAATTGTAATGGCTGTGTTACTCTTTGTGAAGTAAAATTATGTAAATATATGTAAATAGGTATGATTTTCTTTACTAAAAGAATAAACAATGACCTTGATGTTTTACAACTGCCAGCCATGTCACTCATCAACTTCACATAAATGTGTACATTACAGACCATCAATGAAATATCAATTAGGGATTCAATCATGTTTCACCGTTGTTCATCACCGTTTAACAACGATGCATGCTGCCCGAGAAAAGTAAACCACGCAGACGAGCCGGACGTGAGTTGTTAAACTGTGATGAACAATGGTGAAACATGATTGAATCCCTTTCAACAACGAAAATTATTAAGCTAAAGATCGTATATTTCACAGGATTATTTTATGAGGAATGTAATCATTGCCACTCAGCCTATCGGTGATAGCTCTGTTGATATCAGCAATAAAACTACAGAATAAAGTGGCAATGTTTAGCCGCTACCTCCAAAAAATACTGAATTCAACTTGTAAGCGTGTATGCGCACACAGGTTCCAGGCATGACAAATTTATGCGCTCACGTGCAACGCTTGCGTCCGCGTATACGCTACTGTATAAGTGTGGAGTCATCACGGATTAACAACGGTTGACTCCTGTACAAAGGTATAGGAAGAGTTGTTGAAAGTAAAAATTACAATTTCCTACTGCATACAATTATTAGATAATGATAATTTAAGTAATGGGAAGTTTTGAGAGAATCTGGAAATGACATCAACTACTTCTCTTCTAATTGATTACATAATGAATGAATGAAGTACAGTAATTGATACATGTATGAGGGTCAGTTACAACCATGACTCATATCAATGATTGAACACAAGAAGGTTACATCTGCCTTGTTATCATTATGCACTTACATCAAATTGACAATATGTTAATGCTCCGGCCATTGGCCATAAGCTTCAACATAAAAATTCCTGGCCATAAGCTTCAACATCAAAAGTCCAGGCCATAAGCTTCAACATATAAGTCCAAGTTTCGAGATATCTCAAGAGCTATTTCTCTATTTCTGCTGAACCAATATCGGACTTGCTTGGACTCACTTCAATGCATTTTTCACGCTGATTCCAAATATTGTCATCAAAATTTACAATTATGAAATGTGTGAAAATGTGGAACTTGTCATCTGTAGCCGACACTCATGTGGAGAGGGGTTAAAGAACCATAATATTAGTACAATTACTGTATACGCTGAAATTTTCGCGGTGGTTTAATTTTCGCGGATTTCGCTGATCAAGAGGCATCCGTGAAAATAAAACCCTGCGAAAACATGATAATTAAGCATTTTACTATGTTATTCTATTGAGGAGATATCCACAACCGCGAATTTAACAACCCGTGAAATTGTCAATGATACATGAAACCGTGAAAATATATTCCCGCGAAAATATTGGCGTATACAGTAGTCTGAGTTGATGTAGTTGGTGACTTATTTCAGAGAGCAGCTTCTTTAGTGTACAAATGTGCTACACACCTGTTTATGTACCTGCTCTTAGGCTATGTGCCAGTACTGCCATAGCATTTGTGATGAAGAATATTTAGAAGTTTGTGTAGGAAAGTGTATTAAATGTGGAGTGAGATTTGGAGCTGAAACTAATGCATTTACTAGGATAATAGGAATGTCATGAGTGTACAAAATGAAATGGCAACAAGTGCCTGTTACTTTTTATATATGCTAGGAAATACATATGAAGCGCTGGTTGGTTAACAAGAAGTGAAAGTTCTATAGCGTAATGGAAGACACAATACACATTATGTTCTTCATGTACACACTGTTAAGCATGGCCACTGAGCATGAGTGATAGGCAGGAGCCATGTTTACATTCTCTTAAAATTGGGTACGCCAAATGAAGCATTTTTTCCCAAATTGGCCCAATTTTGGCTCAAAAATTTCTCAAATTGTAAATTTTTGTGTGCCAAATCTAAGTTTCACTGGGCCAAAATTGCGACATACAGGCTTTGAGTAAACACTGGACAGGAGCACGTTGCACACTCCATAAGTAATAGCTGGATGTGAACACACATAGGAGGCGACATAATCTAGATTTTCTCAATAATATAAGAGAAAGACTGTTGACTTGAGGTTTGGTGGACTGGACAGCATCAGTATTTAGACACTTGCTTAAAAATAGATATTGATCTATCGAGTCGAGCATAATGCCATCTAGTTATTTAGTAATGCAATGATGTGAGCTTTCTTGAGTTTTTTTTGGAGGAGGATATTTTGAACTGAACCTTATGTATGGAAGTTTTATATTTTCTTATTATTAAGCAGTGCAAGATTCTTACTCTTTGTCACTTGCAAGAGTTCAGTTACTGTAAAGTGGCAAATTTCACAAGGTTTATTTTTGAGTTTTTCACAGTTAATTTCATAACTCTGAATATTAAAAAGCCTGTGAACATATTTTGCGCCCATGGGTTTTAATGTGTAACTATTTGTAGTGTCACTTATGCTGTTGTACACTGCAAAGTGCTCTGAACAGTTCAAATTGTGAAAAATTAATACCTCAAAAATATCACGCTTTATTGTAGAACCCAGTTCAAACTGCATGCGGATATATGCAAATATACACACCAATATCTTTGGGGATTCCCCATTACAGTCCATCAACTACAACATTGATTGACTCGCAAGTTCCATTTGGCACAAATCATTGCATATTCTGATTACTACTGTGATTCAAATTTCGACAAAAGTTGACGTCCATCACCAAGTTTGTTTTTGTTATTTTATGATGTGTGGATTACAGTGAGTGATACTACAACTTTATGATAAGTACACTATTTCCTGGGTCTGGTACTCAGATATCACGGTCACTTGTCACAAGGCCTCTTACCCATGACGACGATGTCCAAAACTAGATCGGAGTACTTTGTAGTAGATTGAAGTATCCTTCTTTGCAACAACGGATTTCTGAAAGGTTAATTCCGCTGAGTGTGCATTTGTGCAACAATATGAAGTTTGGAATTTGAGTGCCATCAAGTGGGATTAAACTTGAAAGTTGCAAGTTATCGATTAGACACCATGGCACATTGGAAACTCACATATAACCAAAGTTACTGTCAAGTGATAGATGAAGGCATTGAAATGGACTCTACAAATATTAGCTACACAAGTCTTACCAAAACAAATTATTTATGACATTGACCTTATCACCATGGGCAACCAGGGAAGTAGAGGATCAACAAGTAGTGAGATATCTACCACAGCATATCAAATGGATACATCTTGGGCTTATAATTCACAACCATGGACGTATGAAGAGTTTTGTTATAACGCTTTGATGAATGGCTTACAGTAAGTTGGTTGACACTGTCTAAAGAGTGGGGATTATAAGCTTTTAAAACATTACAGTAAATCAGAGCATACAGGTTTAATTAAGGCCACAAAAATGGTTTGATTGGCGTAACCCGACCGTCGACCGACCCTAGAATTAGGCCCGACCCTAGAGTTTAAAAAAAAATGTTTGCCAAAAAATAAATAAATAAATAAATAATTTTTAAAAAAAGAGGGAAAAAGTTCCAAGGCCTTTATCAAATGCAATTTACAGCCTAAAAGTTAAAAAAAAAATGTTACAAATTGGAACCGAAAAGATGTAGTCTGTTTGCAATGGAAAAATGCACATTGGACTATGTCCTTATTTTCAGTGGATTTATTTATTAAATATAACAGGAATTGACTAATTATAACTTATATGCCAAATTTATGACATTTTCAAGCAAAAAAGATGGACATTTTTTAACAGATTTTTTTTTTCTACATTTTGATTTACAAGCAATATGAAAGTCATAAATCCTATGTAAATCAATCTATAATTTTCCTAAAACTTATAGTTTCCTACAGTCTGTCCATATAGAAGAACAAACCAAATCTGTGGCATCGGGGGTCGATAAACGTGACACATACAATGTAAAGAGCGTGGTGCGCTCGGCAAGTATAAATTGCACAGCAGTAGGCCCGCCAAAGAAGCATTTACACACGCATTGCACTGAAATAATTATTCTCATACCTCCCATTTCCGAGGTCTATTTACTTTGTTTACCTTGTTTTCTGAGTTGACAGACTATATCTAACTGATTTGACAATAAATATTTGTGATTTGAGGTATGCATTACCATAAATCCTGACCGCATTTTGGTTTTCAGGCCAGCTACAGGAAAGAAATGTGTTTTTTAGCCTTAGGCCATTTTGACTCCCATTACATCCACACATCCTGCTAGGCTACTTGGATGCTCATCAGTGCTAGCCAATGGGTGAGAAAAGTGATTTCAAGTGACATTGTAGGTAACCAGCATTGGCACACATGAAACACATGAAGATGCTATGGTAGCTATGTGTCCTGGTTGCTTTTTGAAAAACTTTGTTTTTGTTTGTTAGTTTGTTTTAATGTAGTTCTTCATTGAATGATGCCAGCAATGAAGATGTATAGAGATAATTTAATATAAGTACTTTAGGTAGAATACTCACCGCTGCAGCCTGGGTTTGATTCCTTTCATTCTTTAAGTGAGTTTTGTTACTGATCCATTATTGTCCTCACAAGATTTCCCTCAGTTTTTCTTCCTGCATTCTATAATTGGACCTCTTCCCATATTCCTGTCCTGTCTATAAATCCGTTGCACCTCATTGTGTTATAGCTGAATATTTTAAAAGTAAGTGGAACCTCATTTTATAATGTCTTTGTGTTACCTATTATACTGATGTCATTTTTTTGTATTTTGTATTGTAGCTCTTTATCAACCGATGCAGATGGGGATGTAGAGAGGCTGAGTGAGATGGAGGACCAGGAAGAGTTGGAAAGATTAGATAGAGCTAGTCTCATCCAAAGGATCAAAGAAATGAGAGAGGAATTACAGTAAGTACAAATATTAATGTAGAGAGAGACTGGGTGAGAGACTGAGTGAGATTGAAGAGTGGAAAAGATTGGATCGAGCTGGTCTCATCCAAAGGATCAAAGAAATGAGAAATGGGTACAGATTATTTATCTACTACTGTGAATGTGGAAATTTTCACACACATCATTCTGCTTGTCTTCAAATTTTGTGATTTTGAAGTTCCGTACATTGACCTACACAAAAAAATTAACATTTTTACATATTTTAAATTTGTGCACTACATTTAGTTTGGAAGTGTGCGGAAATCGCAAAAATTAATGAAGAGTAAACATTTTCACTGTTACAGTAAACTTATTTTTTGTAATTAGGGATAGAGGACAGTTATACTCATTCAATAATAATTACTAAAATGTTGTGCTCAAATTGGTTAACTTTTTAGAACTGCTAATGGTATTATAGCCCTGGTTTTGAGGTCTCGTACAAGAGTGTACATACCCACAGATGCTTTACAATTGATTATACAAGTTGAAATCCATACCCCATATGGAAGATATGACCTTAAATCTCTCACACAAGGAGTGTGAATTTCTAATGTGGGTTACCTGAATGAGTGAAGTCTACACCTGATTGGGAGATTAAGGTCATGTTTTCCATAGGAGGTGTATGGATTTCAACTGGAATAGAGTTTAGGTACCATGCTGAAGAAACCAGAACAAGTCATAAAATTAGGTCCTGTTTCACAATATACCACCAATAATGTAAAAAATTCTTTGTATTTATGTTAACAGGTCTGCACAGCGTAAGGTCATGAGCTCTCAGAATCGTGAGTTTACGTACCAACAAATGCTGAAGAAACGAGAACAAGACATCATGAACCTAGATGATAAATTGGTTATATTGGAACAAAAGCAGCACCTGAAAAGGTGGGTGGCATTGATCTGTAACTCTTAAGCAAGCAAAATGCCGGGGGTGGGGCTCTGGTCATTGACCAGGGGGTATCATGCATGACCAAAGATTCATGTAAAATGGGTCTTTTTTCATGATCATTAACAGCATGTACGTATCGTGAATAGGGTATCTAAAACAAGGAGATTTTGAAAAAGGGTATAGCGTCCACACTGCACAATAAATCACATGCTGTGAGTCGTTTGAGACAAATGTAGCATAGAATAAAGGTTAAAAGTTATGAGCTTTTGAATTTTTATTTTCCCAGTTGTTATGAAGGGTTTTAGGGTCAAGAAAACGACTGATTTACTCGCTTCTAATGGGGTAAAATTAATGTCAATACTTGTTTAGGGTAGGAAATTGCACTTGTCATACTTGTTTAGGGGTGCATTTGGAGACTTTGTGATCAAGCATGATACCCCCTTGTCAGCAATAATGAAATTGAGATATAGGCAAAAATAAGGTCATTTGAGGTCATTTTTACGAACCACAAAATCCTCCTAAAGGTATATTTGAGGGTTTGTTTTCCCCTTTTTTAAATCTTTCAAGGGGGGGGGGGGTCAGCCTGCTACGCTTTTGCATTTTTTTTAATTTTGAGAATAAAGTATAAAATATGGTTCAAGCATGCATTTAAACATATTTATTCACCAATCTTTGTACAAGAACAAATGTTAATGATACAAATGAAAGGGAATAATCCCAAATAATTAGGGTGATTATGTAACTGATGCATACTTGAACCACATTTTGTTCTTTGTTCTCAAAATTACAAAAAATGACTTAGGCAATTAGCGTAGCAGGGTGACAAAATATGTTCATTCTCCTCAAACTTTGCCTTTTCTAATCTCATAATTCAACGGGACACATTTTACACACCACATAATTTACTTATCTGCTTGTTTCATAGAGATATGTTGTCCAGTGAAGACTTAGAAGCAGCAAGACAAAGAATCCTAGACCTACAGGACACCTGTAAGATATACCAGGAACAGACAGGGTTTCTAAACACAGAAGTACGCAGACAGAACAGCCTGCGGAAACGAGACCGTAATAAGATGCATGTACTGCTCAGGTAAAGTGGACATGGGCAGGGGTAGAATTTGTTTCACCTTGCGAGAATCCGCTTGGATTCTGGCAACAGTATTTTACAAGAATCTGTAGATTCTCCCCATTTACTTAGTGAGTAGGCTTAAAAAATATGTGAGAATCTCTTAAGAATCGGGCAAAACAGTTACAGAGAATCTCTGCAAGAGTGGATTCTCACCAAATTTGTGAGCCTGATATAACTTGCAATATTCAAAAGATTTATTTCAGGATAGTATGTATCAAGTGAAGCTGTAGGGACCCCCATGATGACCCTGTCTCATTTGAGAAACTTGTTATGTTTGTCTTGATACAATTGTTACAATATTGACTCATTTCTGGTTGGCATAGCCAGCACTTTTTCGGAGGATGGGCAAAGGGGGGGGGGGACAACTTTTAAGGGGGCAAAAAAGGCTTAAAAATCTTAAATATCAAGGCGGCCAGCATCCCACAAGGGGGCAAGGCCCCCCTCCCTTTGCTACCCCACTACTTATTACTGTGTTTTCACTAATCTGAGTCTTTAAAAAGGGGCTATTCCAGTTGAAATCCATACACGCATATGGAAAAACATGATCTTAACATTCCATACAGGTAGTGAACAAATGGGGTTACCTGATGTTTCAATTTGAAGTCTACACTCCCTGTGTGAGAGATTATGGCCATGTCTTCCATAGGGGGTGTATGTATTTCAACTGGAATAGTCCATTTTGTCTACCTACTGCAACCCTGAATATAAAGCATACAAGTTGGTGTGTGTGGATATAAATACACTTTTGATGCATATAGTACAGGCTTAATTTTCAAATTTGGGAGTGATGTACATTAGTGAAGATAATCAAACCTGACCCTTTTAGTTTTGTTCCTCGAGACCTAAAATACACTAAATACTCATAGTCAGGTGTGATTGAAGAGCACACTTGTGCAAATTACTTACTTAGAATGCATCATTTGTATAAAATAATATTTAGCCCTATAACGTCCCAGTTGCTTTTTGGTGAGGGGGAAGGAAAGAAAGAAAGAAGAAGAAGAGAAAACTTTTTTTCTCTGGTTTGGTTTTGAACCCCAGACCCTTCGGGTGCCACGCCTGTGCACTGGCCTACCTTGCCACTGGGGAGTAGCTTGCCCGGCCAAGCTTTCCGTCGCCATATGACTGTTTGCATGATGACGCAATAGCATCACGTGTGATACCTGCTTGTGCCTACGCTTTCTGAATTGAGGTTTTTTGATGTTTGGGACAGTTAGGGTTAATAAACTTATATGTGTTATGTTTTGTGTTTTGCAGTCACATTGATTCCCTAGAGTGTGATGTACTTCAAGGTAAAAGAGATTACATAACATTGATGAGGGATGGTGTGGAAGTCACATCTATGGATGTCAAAGAAGAAATTGATTTGGATATGAGATGGGAAGATAAGGTAAGAGATTACATAACATTGGTGAGGGATGGTGTGGAAGTCACATCTATGAATGTCAAAGAAGAAACTGATTTAGATATGAGATGGGATGATAAGGTAAGAGATTACATAACATTGATGAGGGATGGTGTGGAAGTCACATCTATGGATGTCAAAGAAGAAATTGATCTGGATATGAGATGGGAAGATAAGGTAAGAGATTACATAACATTGAGGGATGGTGTGGAAGTCACATCTATGGATGTCAAAGAAGAAATTGATTTGGATATGAGATGGGAAGATAAGGTAAATGATTTTCAAGGTAGATATTGTCTTTGTACATTATTTCTACTACTAGTAAAAAAAATTATAAAAAAATAAACTATAAAAATAATCAAAATTTAAATGATGAAATTAGCATGTATCCAAATACTAGTATTCCCATTTGACTGTACGGATGGAGTATGCAAAAACTATACATAAGAGCTAAGCTTTTGGTCTATTTTCCTAAAACGTTGACTTAAACTTCATTTCATTTTAATTTGCTCACTTTAAGCTCAGTTCCTGCTATCTTATAGGATTAACAAGTTTGATGTATACTTGGATTTTGCACTGAAAAAGGATATAAAAACCCAATTACTGGTTATTACCCCTTTTTGCCAATTTCACTCCTAGCTTGGCAGGCCCATTCCAATGATAAACAACAGACCTTCAATCCTATGGATAAACCAACAGATAGAAAAATGTTATGTAAGAATGTTATTATGGCATCTGTGGTCACCCTTGATGCTCTGTTGGCAGCTCTATCCATAGGGGATCAGAAGAGGAGTGATTAGTCAATAGTGGTTTTAGTTTTATTCCTTTTTCGTAACGCTCGACTATAAGATCTTTCCTCAGGTCAAATAAGTGAGTGCAGTAATTTTCTGCATTCTGTTTCATTGTATTTATGTTGTTAATTAATTCTATTACAGAGGTACAGAAAATTCTTGCATCTATATGAAGAAGCCAGGCAGCAAGACCCAGTGCTACCTGACCCGAGGTACTAACTAATTCTCGCTATTCGCAATAAGGGCGCCGCCAGCGGTTTGCGATGTAATCGTGATGTATCATGGGAAAAGGTCGACATCCAAGTCCGCGCAATACGAATATTACCATGCTATTACATAGGAACATGTGACAATATTTTTTAGTTTGTCAAAATAAAGGTGTTACACGCGAATCGATACTCAATAATACTTAATAATGTGATTTGAAATGTGCACAATTAATTTTTTCTCTATCGATTTGCGTGTAATACGCGTTATATTGACAAACTAAAAATATTGTCACGTGTTCCTATGTAATAGCATGGTAATATTCGTATTATGCGGACTTGATGTCATCTTTTCCCATGATACATCATATTTTCCCATGATACATCACGATTACATCGCAAACGCTGGCGGCGCTTACTTATTGCGAATAGCGAGAATTCAAATTTGCTCAATATTAACATTTAACATTATATTGCACAGTTAAAGGTTTATATGGTTGGTTTTGGTTTCTCATAATATAGAAACTCTGTAAAATAGTGGACAAGAAATATGTTGACAACACCAAGAGAAGTCCAAACAGTGTAATATTAAATAACAACATTTCCATTGGGAGAGTTAGCATGGTGACAGAAGTTTAAGGCCATCCTTACTGTCTCAACCACAGACACAAGGGAGATATTCATATAGATATAGTCATTTTTTTTTAATTCAGAATTTTTTTTTTACAATCTAATAAGGAATTTGACAACTTGTAAACACATGTTTGAATAAAGAGAAAGAGAAAAAGGTCAACAAGGTCAAGTCTTATGGGTGCTTTGGGTTTGCTCTATAATGATATTGGTGACAGATATTACCATATCTATATGTTTGTGGCTGGCTGGCCTGCACCAAACTCGGCCCTTTATAAAGTATGCATTGATTTACACTCTCCCCAAGATCGGTCATTCAAGAGGGACATTTATCTGCCAGTCCTGCATACAGAGAAACACTTGTACACAGCTCACAGTTTTCTAAACAAGTTGGGTGTCTCAATTTATCCTAGTACTAGTTCAAACATGATCTGCACCTAGGGCAGCGTTAATCAGTTCATGAAATAGCCCAGAAGTGAAAGAGCTATATCAATGAAATTTTGTCAGTGCAATCACTGGTCCTTATGTACATTATAGTCCAAAAATGATCTCATAGGTATGTTTACTTTTTTACTACAGGTGGCACTAGATGCCAATAACCTGCTGCCCCAGTTACTGCGCATAAACTGCAAGATTGAGAAAATTGAGGCAAGCAGCATTATTAAGATCCTGCTTTTGAAGGGTTGCAGTGCCTAGAAAATTGATGATGAAATGAAAGTTATCTTCGGTGGTGATTGTGATATGTCACTGTTGCTTTTTCGAAAAGGAATTTTATTTCGTCACAGATTTTCTGGGCACTGTAACCCTTAAAATGGAACTTAATCATGCTGCATGCCTCAATTTTCTCCATTTTACTGATTATGGGGTTACATAAGCAGGTACTGACATCTAGCGCCTGTAAAAAAGTAAACATACTTATGAGACCATTTTTGCACCATAGTGTACATAAGGACCAGTGATTGCACTGACAAAATTTCATTGATATAGCTCTTTCACTTCTGGGCGATTTCTATAAAATTTCAATGTTACAGGTGTCCACATTTAGAGATTCACAAATCAACAAAAGGTGACTTGATGGAATGATGTTGAAGTGAGCATTGAGTCCATCTTTACTGACTTTGGTGACAAAATTTCTTGGCCTGCATATTTGGTAGCATATCGACAGCCCATAGTGATTTTCACAGGCCTTTGGCCCAACAGCCTGCCTTATTTCAAGAACTATAAATATTAATGAAAGAAATACTGTTATTCACAGGGCGTATGAACTGAGTGGTAGGCACTATGTAAATTGATGTATTCACTATATCTCAAAATCAATTTTAATATGAAAAACATTGTTTTTTCGACGGGACTAAGCCACATTTTTTTCATGTTATGTTCCGCTACAGTGAGGACGGCTCTATTTACGCTTGCTCAAGCCCTAGATACTATGGGATGACTTGAATGAAGGGTTGAGTGACCGCTTAGCGCTTAAGCCGCTTACAGGTTTAATTTTCAGTCTGCCTAATCATGAAGCTCCCGTGGCCAAGTGATTAAGGCGCGGGTCTTGTAAACCTGAGGTGCTGGGTTCATTTCTTGGCCGGGGTCACTTTTCCTGTTTCCTCCTTTAATAATTTCTTGACGGCAAAACTTACAAAAAAAAGTCGTCATTAATTTTAGCGATAAAGCATGGATGTGCCACATGTTGTATTATCCAAGACTGTTTTTGTTGTGTCTTGTTTCCTCAGGCTAGTGTTTGTTGAAGGACACACAGACACCTATGGCTTCAAGCATCCGCCTCTAAACTTGCCCAACTTGTTTCACTACGTCTGTCAAGTTCTGGATGGACATTTCCAAGCTTCATCTAAGGTAAACATTGTTGGTTGATATCTTGATATTAACCCTCTCCACACGGGTGTCAAGTGCAGACGACATGTCAAATTTTTTTTTTAAATTGTCAAAAATCAATTTTTCATTACCATATTTGGATTCAGCATGAAAAATGGATTCAAATGAGTACAAACAAGCCTAGTATTGGTTCAGCAGTTCTTGAGACAGCCTATGTGATATTTGAAAATGTTGTCAGTTTGTCAACAGTTAGCGTGTAAAGCATTAACCCTCTCCATATGGGTGTCGTTTGCACACTCAGATATTTTGACTCATGTCAAAATGTGTCCCATTTATGTAGTAGTTAAATAAAAATCAAGGAAATTTGATAATTTCCAATTGTGAAATAAAGGGTTGAATGAGGCAAGCCACACTCTTATTATACCACACAGCCCAGAACAAAAACCTTAGAAAAGACAATGGCTTGGTCTGTGCTCACTATTCACTCATTTGGAATTCTAGTTGCACCTTTGGTTCATCAGCAGAACAACATTGATCTTTATACCTACATACATACAGTCAGTACAATATAATGAGGTAGCAGTTCATGAAATGTGACCTTATAGCCAAAGTGAAAGTCGATTTCAAAATCAAGGTGACCATTTAACTACAGAAAGGTTGCTTTCGTTAATTTGAGATATCAGTGACAGCAAATGATAAAATATGAAACTAAAACCGAAGGACGGTACAAATTCAAGAGTTGCAATCCTATTGCTTTGTACACATGCATGTCATGAGTCAGTCATGAGTTTCAGGGTCGCATTAAAAAAAAAAAATTTGAATGACAATTTTTACAGATATGTTAAAAACAATCAATGTTTTTCACTTCAAATTAATATTTTATTGAAAGACTAGTCTTAGATTGATTATCTAGCAAGAATTCAGAAGTCAAAATTGAAAAATGTCCCTGTTGGGGATTTTTAAAAACTGAAGGTTTTCCATATTTCCCACTTAAGGGCTGGGGTATGAGCGTTTGGACAGTATTTATTGTGGGACATTAGAGCACATCAGACATATCGAATTGCATTCTGAATCGAAGAATGTCATTCTGATATCAAATAATTTTGATTTTTGAAATTCACAATTTAATACACATTTTATGGCAAATCATTAAAATTGATATTTTTGATATTTAACAGTACTTGAAGTAAACTTTATAAATCTGATGATTTATACTTAAAAGTGTATATAGTTGGGATGAAAAGCCGACGATCAATTGAAAATTTTGACCTTTCGTATTGAAGATATGGGTATTTTTCCAAAAAAAACCAAAAAAAATAGGTCTTCAATATGAAAGGTCAACATTTTCAATTGACCATCGGCTTTTCCTCCTGCTACATACACTTTAAGAATATATCATTAGATTTATATAATTTACTTCGAGGACTGTTATATATCAAAAATTTGAAAAATATCAAATTTTTATAATTTGTCATAAAATTTGTATTATATTGTGATTTTCAAAAAATGAAAATTATTTGATATCAGAAAGACATGCTTCGTATTCAGAATGCAATTCGATAGGTCTGAGGTGCTCTCATGTCCTACAAAAAATACTGTCGAAACGCAATAAACGCTCATTTTAGATCCCTTAATGGAAACATAAGAATTTTGTTTAACCTCTGTGACACTCACCATGATTAAACATGTTGAGTAAGGTTGTCATATGCATAAACCAAAACATTTGTAAGATTGCAACTTTTGAATCTGAACCTTCTATCAGTTTATTTCACAACTGGGTTATTTCTGCAATATTTGCCGTCACCGATATGTCAAATTAGAGAAAACATCTTTGCAGTCATTATGGTCAGTCACCTTGATTGTTGAAATCAACCCTCACTTTGGCTATAAGGTCGTGATGTATGAATTGCTGCCTTTATTTATTGTGCTGACCGTATGTGACATAATCAAGACGATGAGTTGTTAATGTCACTTATACTGATTTTGTGTTATTAGCAAAAAGTGCTCACATTTTTTTGTTTCTTATATTGTTTAAGCAACTGATAATTTGCCTACAACTTAGTAACCAGAAGTTCTATTTTCATTGGGGTTTGCATATATTTTTGACATTAGACTTGATCACAATCACATATTATGTTATTGTGTTGCAGATACATGCAGAGCACATCAAGAATTGGGAAGTGTACATAGAGAGATTCAAAAGCAATTTCAGGGATCATCATGTAAGTATTTTTATGCCTCCACCGCGAGACATACTGTTTTTGCAATGTCCGTGCTTCCATCCTTCCTTCCGTCCTTCCGTCCGGATGCTGAATTTCGGGCATGGATGGGCCGATTGACTTCAGATTTTCAGGATAGGTGGGTCATGGTCAAAAACTCTGGCCACTTTTTTTTGGTGGGGTTCAGGGTCATATACTGAGGTCAAAGGTCATTTAAGGTCAAATTACTAAAAACTGTCGCGTGGGCATTGTGAGAGGTCATTTTGGGGTCATCCGGGGTCATCTAAGGTCATTTAATAAAATTGGTCGTATGGGCATGAAACTTGGTGGGTACAGTCAACATTTTGAGCCAGGTCAAATTCAGTCTGCCCTAGCGGCTCAAAACTTTGTATCAAACTTTGTGCTAAATCGCTCGCTTAGGTGGAGGCATCTCGGTCGACGCTGTGCGTCGAAAACCGCGACATCCGAGAACCGCCGTCCATCTAGTTTGTATTATGTAGTCATTGCATCTGTGAGTAAAATGACCATACATACTGATATTGACAGGATGTGTCATTAAAACCAGGTAAAGCAAGATTTCACTTGGAACTACAGTATCCAACAAATTCCTTCAGCGGTGTCCATCTGCTCTTTCTGATTATTTCAAATCAGGTGTCGATGTGATGATGACGTGATTCAATTAGCCTGTCAGATGCCACTTCTGTGTTTACACCATAAACAGTGTCAAATCGGCTGAAGAACCTTGCTGAAAACTATAATTGTAACATGATTTTTTCACTACAAAGCATTTCCATGAGGTCACCAGGACACCATACTAAAAGTCCTAAAACTTTTTATTGGTTTTGTATTTAACCAGATTTGACCTAATTTTACCCCTGCATATTCGGCCATTAGTTTGATGCAAGATAGGCCCTACTGGAATTTTTTAGAACTTTTAATATGCTGTTCTGGGTTCCTCATAGAAATGCTATGTAGTGTAAAAAATCTGTTGCAGTTAGTTTCAAGTTGAGAGAAAGAAATAGCTAAATTTCCCCAGTTTGGCATCACTGGCTAACCTTAAACATCTCCAGTGTGATCAGCTCTATAGTTTTTACAGACTACTTTACAAACAATTGCTGCCTCAGTATTAAATTTTTATCTTCAAAAAGTCATAAATAAGTCACGCTACCCTACCCATCAAAGTCATTAACTTCGCTACCCTACCCATCAAAGTCATTAACTTTAATATATTATTATTAATGCACCCTTACCTACCTTAAGTTTAGCATTTGTGACATTTTGATAAGTCTGACTAAAAGTATTGTGACTTGCAGTGTAATACTGACATGCACACAAAAGATGTCCAGATCCAGTCATACATATATTCTCTGCCCTGAGGAACATTTACCAATTTGATTTAACTTGATTGCATATCGGTTTCTTACTTTCTGTTTTATATACATCTACTTTGTAGAATTTAGTGAAACATCAGTGATGGAGAACAACAATAAAATGATCTCATATTTATGAAGAAATAACACTATAATTGCCAACCATGAAACTATGGGTTTTCTTTCATGTACAACTGTACAGATTAGCCTAGCACAGAAATATTCTGTTAAAGGATTATACAGCTTTATTCTGTAAGCTGCTTAAGGATACACCGAAACTGTGCATGTGCCGAAAACATGTGAGGGTTGTAATTTATGTTAAATTTGTTTGTGAAAAATGACCCTTATAGATAATTGTTTAATGGATGTTATTTACTTGATGGATCTCATCATGTTTTAGGATGAATTGAGAAGTCTTGTTTATGGTGGCATCCCAGCAGACCATAGAAGTGATGTTTGGAGTCAACTTGTTATGGGAAGAGTGAAACACATCAAAGCTGAAAAGGTATTGTTTTTATTTCATTAACATCTGTATTAACTAAAGGAAGCGCAGCAATGAAACTCATGATCACCTGGGTTAAGTGGGCTATTCCAATTTAAACCCATACCCCCTCATGGAAGACATGACCTTAAACTACTACACAGGGGCTGTAGATTTCTAATGGAGTCACGTATTCAGGTAAGCTCATTTGAAATTCAAATTCCCTAAGATGAGTGTCATATGTCTTTCATAGGGAGTGGTTTCAACCGGAATAGACCAATAACAGCATCAAAGCACATTTATATAAACCAAAGCAATTCAACCTTACTAATATTTAACATGATTGCATCTTAAAATGAGAATTTAAAGACAGTAATGAGTATAAACATTGTGGCAGAGAAAAGAAGGGTGACAACAGATTTTGACATTTATATATTTCAGACCTTGACCACTCGCATACTTAAAATCAATTCTACTAGCAGTAAATTAGTCAATAGTTGGGCATAAACATTTAAAAACACCTTTTATTGCAAAGTGTCAGCTTTCTCCAAATATGAGAGTTAAACTCACATTCCCAGTTCATTAGGTTGAACTTATGAATTACTTGCCAGGGCTATTCCATAATTGTATTTCTTCCTTTTTATTTGCTGTAATAGAGAATAGTTCCTCTATGTATGTAAATGCCAACCATCAACCCTTTCTGTGTGAGATTGCCCACTTATAATTGCATGTTATAGGAAAATCAAAATCATTCTTAATTCAACACTTTTGATCCAAATACAAAGAGTTTATTTCTACCTCAGAATTTTCAGAGGTACTTTATCTTTCATTCATACACTCCTAGATAGTGAGAACCAATCAGAGCAAACGTTAGTAAATTACTAGCTGTGCATAAATATTGTATTATTGCACGGGTGCGCAGTCCGCGTAGTACGAGGAGTGCTTTCGGACGTGTTCATTTTTCTTGTGGGTGGATGCATATATATTTGCTTGCATTTTCCAACATTTTTAGTCACAATTTTGTTATAAAAATAGCGAAAATGTATAAAATGTATGTATGAAATTGTACAAAATAATGTACTTGTACTGAGATATGATGCGTCTAATGCACTCCCCCCTTAAGGGCTCGGGCATTAGACGCATCAACATCTCAGTATGTGTGCATTATTTTGTACAATTTCACTCGCAACAAGTGATACGCATTTATTAACCTATAATCAGTTAGAGTGAGACTGCAAGCTGTATCATCAGGTCATGACTTTGACCTTAGACTTGATCACAGTCTTGTAGACTCCTGGGAGATTGAACCTGCTCCCATCTTTGTCTAGTGATGGCTCATTTAATTTAATGTGTATTTTGTCCTCAACCCCTCATTCAAACCACCTATGGTCACTGTCTAAGTCCACAAAATGTCCAGGTGACTCAATGTAAATGTGGTTTGAGACTTCAGAGCTGCTGGAACTTGGTCTCATATCTTCCAGAAATTGTATTTTCAAGATATTCATTTTGATTTTGCATTAAACCTGACCATGTACACAGATCCTACTCATTACTTGAAGGTGTTTGCTATATACATAGTTAATCCACCACTGCCAGTATTACTACAATGTATCTCCAACACATGTTCAGAGATATCAAGTGTCATTTGTGTTTCCTTCCAGCCAGGGGGAAGGAGGACTTAATATATCACACCTATTAATGTTCAAAACTTAAAAAAGATTAGAGTAATTAGCAAAGATTATAATGGCACACAACTAGGATATTGGCCTAGGCTAGTTTGTCGTATTAAAGTTTTAGTGCAGTGACATTGGAACTGCTAGAAGCCAACCAGTATGACCAGGGAAGTGAGAGTTCTATGGTATAAATACCAATGCAGGGTCAGAATTTTGGCGAGAATCGATTCTCGCAAAGATTCTCGTAAATAGGTTTGCGTGAATCAAAGTTGATTCTCACAAACATTTGTAGTTTACACAGAAGTTGATTTGCGAGAATCAAATGATTCCCGCAAATGTATTCTGCAAGAATCAAGATTGATTCTCGCACTGTGAAACGAAATTCTGACCCTGCAATGGCTAGAATACTGGGGCTTGGTGATGGAATCACCAGGCCAGGGAAAGCGGAAAAAAGAATAAGATATCACAGACATCAGGTCCAAAAGGACTTGAGTAAGTCTAATCCTTTGTGGAGTGGCAAGAATTTATTTTGAGTGTATGGGTTGGCTAAAAATACATGCTAATTCCGTATGTACTAAAAGTCCTACTTAGAGCCTCGGAGGTTCCTTGAACATAAGGAAACATAATGTATGAGATTTACTCTTATCTGCTTCATTTATTTAGAAGTTTATTTTCTAACCTTCAGAATGAAGACTATTTCCAGTGGCTCCTGTCGAGAGCAGCTACCTCAGCATCAGTGGACAAGTATAGGCGTCAAATTGACTTGGATCTACTGAGGACTATGCCTAATAATGTCTACTTCAATGATAAGGCTACAGAAGGGGTAAGTATGGGCATCAGTAGACAACCACAGAATTATTTTCACAGTGAATAACGAATAAGCTATAACTACAGCTGCTTAACAACTGCAATATTACTAATGAGATTGATCAGAATCATTCAAATGTCAATTAAGTAAATAAGTTCTGGTAACCGATCCAAAAGAATGAAGTAGTCACTCAAAATATTTTAATTCCTATAGATCAGGAACCTTGTTCACTCTGCAGTGATGTGGTGTTTCTAAATGTTGGCAGGTCTTGGTGGCTGTGATGACGTCGCCACTCTTTAAGGTTACCGGTTTGAAATGATCCGGTCATAAACTCTGTCCACAATTCGCAATGTATAACACTGAGAGTGAAAAACTTATTCCCTGTAATCCCTATCTTTTAAATGGGCATGTATATATATGACAATTCACTATGCCATATTCTATGGCAATGAGACTTCATTCAATGTTTAACCAGTTTCTGTAGTTTGAGCGATAGTGTTTTAATATTCACATGTTATAATATAGTTTGGTTACTTTGTTTCCTGTAGATCTTGCAGCTGCGTCAAATTTTGGAGGCATTTTGTGTGCATAATCCAATCGTCGGGTATTGTCAAGGGATGAATTTCATAGCAGGAATGAGTCTCTTATTCATGGATGTGGAGACGGCATTCTGGTATGTAGGATTCATTATTGATAATCATGATTGTAAACATGATTGAAAACATTTCAAAATGTTTTGGGACCAGAGCTTTCGATCCTAGCAGGATCTTTATCAAAGGCAAAGTGATTGAAAACATTCACATATAGATTGATTATTGATTTGGCTGCCATGTTTACAGCTGAAAAAACCCTTTGTCAAGCAAAATACTTTTGTCAAGCAAAATCAGATTTAGGAAAAAGAAAGTGTTAAAAAGTTGCTGTGAAATATAACCATTTTTATACTCATCACATTAACTGATCCAAATAGTCATAATGAGTCTTCGCCAATTATAAGTTGAACCAAGTAAAGTGTGCTTGATTGTATCACACCTGGGCTATTCCAGTTGAAATCCATACACCACCTATGGAAGACACAACCTTAATCTTCCATACAGGGAGTGTGAATTTCAAATGGGGTTACCTGAATGGGTGCCTCCATTTGAAATATACACTCCTTGTGTAAGAGATCAAGGTCATATCTTCCATAGGGGGTGTATGGATTTTAACTGTGATAGCCCATTACATCATTTACAATGTTGTTTTTCTCATACACCCAGGTGTCTAGTAGCAGTAGTGGAGTCCTACTTTCCACCCAACTATTTTGACATGAGTCTTATTGGGGCACAGGCTGACCAGAGTATCCTCAAGGACATCTTAGAGCAGAGACTGCCTCATCTGCAGCATCACCTGGATGATATTGGTATTGAGATGTGCTCATTTACTCTCAACTGGTTTCTAGCTATCTTTTTTGAAGTTGTACCTTTCACTGTAAGTTAGTCCCCATTGGCTCTGCCGCCTGTCTAAAGGTTCGTTCAGACCTCACTGCATATGCGTTGTGGTGAGTTGCGATGCCTGAATCACAATCTCTTCCCAAAAGACAGCAATGGGGTATTGCAATAAAGTCAAATATGTTTTTACAGGATTCACAGTGTGTTGTGTTGAGTTGTGGCAGAAAATGATTATTATATCGGCAACGCTTCACAGATGCAGTGAAGTATGAACGAAACCTTTATAATGCTCCTGATTGGTTCATTTCATGATATAATTATCTGATAAACCAATCAAAATAGAGCTTAAAGACCTCACATAATGCTCTACACATGATATGCACGCTTTACTGCGTTCCAGTTGCATAAATGGTACATTATTTCAAATATAGGGCCCTCGCATGATGCGTTTGGACAAATCTCAGTGCACATTTTTTGAATAATGGGCTGTGGGGGCAATAGAATACATGATATAGCTCTCTATCAAAATATTTCTTTGAGGCTGAAAATTTGGCTGGTAGTACCCATGGAGTCGTATAAATATTTGAATTCAATAATGTTATGCTTTAATTCTTCTGTAAATGTTACATTTGCTAGCTGTTCTTACAACAATACAAATGTACCAACATAATTGCCAAATACTTCTAAAGATGTTGGTCAACAATGTGCCTTTTTGGGAGCATCTGCACTCTGCAATCACTATGTTATAATTATTTGCTATTTGAAACCATCTTATTGATGAAATTTGATTTCAGAAACAAACCAAAACCTTCAGTTTAACATGCCTTGGTATTACAGGCTATTATTTTTGGATGGCTTTGCTTAATTTTCAAATAGTAAACTTTATAAATAGCTGTTTTTTCTCGGATGGTGGATCTTTAAACTAAGTTTGAGACCAGCAGGCCTTTTGGATATAGGTAAAATATTAAAATTATGCATTCTGACAAGTAGCTGTTTCCAAATATTAGGTGTTTGTACACAAGTAAACCGGCACCATTATGCTGCATAAATAAAAAATTTGCAAATAAAGTGATATCCGACGGCGCACCCGAATAAAAATCAATTACTCAAGCATTTTGTCCGAAAATTTGGCAATGTATAACTTAAAATCCTACATCACTAATTGTAACATACTGTAAAATTCCCTAAAAAGCTTGGTCATTCCACAGAAAAACCTGTAAGTTGATTAATAAAAATAAAAAATTTAAATTTGAAAAAATGAAAAGGTATTGGAAATTGTATTTGATTTCTTGATAGCAAGAAGTCAGCTTTAAACGACTATATCAAGTGATTGGAAGCATATAGCAACATGAGGTAATGGCAAAATGGCATCCCTCATTCATAAGCAACTAGAAAAACACCATCACCCATGTATATGACCGTTGAAGAGGTTTGTGTGTGTTGAATATACTACAAATTCTCTATATTCAAGCATTGATTCTGTTTATTTTCTCTCGTAGACTCTACTCAGGATATGGGACTGTTTCTTGTTAGATGGACTGCGCATTATATTCCAATTCTCTGTGGCATTACTGAGATACCATGAGCAGTGTCTACTGGATAAAAAAGATATCCTAGCTTTCTTAAAAGATGCCAAGATGTTAGCCAAGCAAACCTATGATATTGAGGGCTTAGTCAAAGTAAGTATCACCTTGAAAACAGTGGGGGTATTTCATTTAAAATCCACACTACCTTTGTGGAAGATGTTACAAATATCTTCCACAGGGGAAATATGAATTTCAAAAGTAGTGAACACAGGCAGCTCCATTAAAATTTCATACACCCTCTGAAAAAAATTCAATATGAATCTTTTACAGAGGGAGGGTTAGTTTCAAATAAGATTAATTTACTGTGCCAATTCCATTTGAAGTTCATACTCCCCCTGTGAAAAATTTTCCAAAATCTTCTACAGGGGAGTGTAGACTTCAAAGGGATTAGCCCATACATGTGGTCCTTGTTATCTTCAGTAGTATGGTAGATCCAAGTCCATGCAACTTAGCCTGGTGGATGTCTGGATTTTTTATCCTCATTGATGAGGCATGTCAATCTCACTATAAGGATGTCTTAACCCTCTCCACGTGGGTGTCGACTGCAGATAAACAAAATTTAACGAATTCAGAATTGTACATTTTCATGACCATATTTGGAATTGACATGAAAAATATGTTACAATGAATACAAACAAGCCCAGTATTGGTTCAGTGGTTCTTAGATATCTCTTTATATTTTGAGAAAATATCTTAAAACATGGACTTTTTATGTTGAAGCATGTGGTCAGTGCACAAAGCATTAAATCTAAATCTCTCCTGATCTAAGCTTATATAGATGTAATCTATGTAACCTGCCCTTTTTAATCTAATCTTATCTTTATCTCATGATAATTTGGAATGTAAATTATTCATCTAGATTTTGAGTGGTACATTTTCACATCTGTTACTTTATTCATAGTCAGGCCAACTGATCTTCTGGTGGAAAAAGATTTGGTTACATGTGAATAGTGTGATAGTTAGAAACCCTAATCCTTGCCCTAACCCTAATCCTAAACTTCACCCTTAAACATGACCCTAACCCAAAACCTAACCATAACTCTAATCCTAACACTCACCCTAACCCTAACCTATCCCCAACACTAATCCTAACAATTTTAACCGTATCACTGACCCTAATCCCTAACCCTAACCTAAAATGCCTTAAGCCTTAACCATAAATTAACCCCTTTTATCCTTTTTCTGCCTGCTGAATGACAGTCTTTACAAACCGATTTAATCTAATTCTTTTTGCCAGATTGTACAACAAGAGGCAGAATCATTTCCTTCTAGTACATGGATAGAAGAACGCCAAGCTCACTACATGAAGATATTACACAAAGTGTATGAGGAGCAAGAGAGAGCAAGGGAAGAATTTGAAAGACAAGAAGGTCTCATGTCATCCAAACCAATAATTGATTTGCCAATGTCTCAAGATGGTGAGACACAGGATCTCAAGATGGATTGTGGCACAGAGTGTATGCCAGGTAGGTAGAGGAGAACAAGGTCTAATGTCATCCAAACCAATAATTGATTTGCCCACCCATGTCTCAAGATGGTGAGACATAGGATCTCAAGATGGATTGTGGCACAGAGTGTATGCCAGGTAGGTAGAGGAGAACAAGGTCTAATGTCATCCAAACCAATAACTGATTTGCCCATGTCTTCAAGATGGTGAGACACAGGATCTCAAGATGGATTGTGGCACAGAGTGTATGCCAGGTAGGTAGAGGAGAACAAGGTCTAATGTCATCCAAACCAATAATTGATTTGCCCATGTCTCAAGATGGTGAGACACAGGATCTCAAGATGGATTGTGGCACAGAGTGTATGCCAGGTAGGTAGAGGAGAACAAGGTCTCATGTCATCCAAACCAATAATTGATTTGCCCACCCATGTCTCAAGATGGTGAGACACAGGATCTCAAGATGGATTGTGGCACAGAGTGTATGCCAGGTAGGTAGAGGAGAACAAGGTCTAATGTCATCCAAACCAATAATTGATTTGCCCATGTCTCAAGATGGTGAGACACAGGATCTCAAGATGGATTGTGGCACAGAGTGTATGCCAGGTAGGTAGAGGAGAACAAGGTCTAATGTCCTCCAAACCAATAATTGATTTGCCAATGTCTCAAGATGGTGAGACACAGGATCTCAAGATGGATTGTGGCACAGAGTGTATGCCAGGTAGGTAGAGGGGAACAAGGTCTAATGTCATCCAAACCAATAACTGATTTGCCCATGTCTCAAGATGGTGAGACACAGGATCTCAAGATGGATTGTGGCACAGAGTGTATGCCAGGTAGGTAGAGGAGAACAAGGTCTAATGTCATCCAAACCAATAATTGATTTGCCTATGTCTCAAGATGGTGAGACACAGGATCTCAAGATGGATTGTGGCACAGAGTGTATGCCAGGTAGGTAGAGGAGAACAAGGTCTAATGTCATCCAAACTAATAATTGATTTGCCAATGTCTCAAGATGGTGAGACACAGGATCTCAAGATGGATTGTGGCACAGAGTGTATGCCAGGTAGGTAGAGGAGAACAAGGTCTAATGTCATCCAAACCAATAACTGATTTGCCCATGTCTCAAGATGGTGAGACACAGGATCTCAAGATGGATTGTGGCACAGAGTGTATGCCAGGTAGGTAGAGGAGAACAAGGTCTAATGTCATCCAAACTAATAATTGATTTACCCATGTCTCAAGATGGTGAGACACAGGATCTCAAGATGGATTGTGGCACAGAGTGTATGCCAGGTAGGTAGAGGAGAACAAGGTCTAATGTCATCCAAACCAATAACTGATTTGCCCATGTCTCAAGATGGTGAGACACAGGATCTCAAGATGGATTGTGGCACAGAGTGTATGCCAGGTAGGTAGAGGAGAACAAGGTCTAATGTCATCCAAACCAATAACTGATTTGCCCATGTCTCAAGATGGTGAGACACAGGATCTCAAGATGGATTGTGGCACAGAGTGTATGCCAGGTAGGTAGAGGAGAACAAGGTCTAATGTCATCCAAACCAATAATTGATTTGCCAATGTCTCAAGATGGTGAGACACAGGATCTCAAGATGGATTGTGGCACAGAGTGTATGCCAGGTAGGTAGAGGAGAACAAGGTCTAATGTCATCCAAACCAATAATTGATTTGCCAATGTCTCAAGATGGTGAGACACAGGATCTCAAGATGGATTGTGGCACAGAGTGTATGCCAGGTAGGTAGAGGAGAACAAGGTCTAATGTCATCCAAACCAATAATTGATTTGCCAATGTCTCAAGATGGTGAGACACAGGATCTCAAGATGGATTGTGGCACAGAGTGTATGCCAGGTAGGTAGAGGAGAACAAGGTCTAATGTCATCCAAACCAATAACTGATTTGCCCATGTCTCAAGATGGTGAGACACAGGATCTCAAGATGGATTGTGGCACAGAGTGTATGCCAGGTAGGTAGAGGAGAACAAGGTCTAATGTCATCCAAACCAATAATTGATTTGCCAATGTCTCAAGATGGTGAGACACAGGATCTCAAGATGGATTGTGGCACAGAGTGTATGCCAGGTAGGTAGAGGAGAACAAGGTCTAATGTCATCCAAACCAATAATTGATTTGCCAATGTCTCAAGATGGTGAGACACAGGATCTCAAGATGGATTGTGGCACAGAGTGTATGCCAGGTAGGTAGAGGAGAACAAGGTCTAATGTCATCCAAATCAATAATTGATTTGCCAATGTCTCAAGATGGTGAGACACAGGATCTCAAGATGGATTGTGGCACAGAGTGTATGCCAGGTAGGTAGAGGAGAACAAGGTCTAATGTCATCCAAACCAATAATTGATTTACCCATGTCTCAAGATGGTGAGACACAGGATCTCAAGATGGATTGTGGCACAGAGTGTATGCCAGGTAGGTAGAGGAGAACAAGGTCTAATGTCATCCAAACCAATAATTGATTTGCCTATGTCTCAAGATGGTGAGACACAGGATCTCAAGATGGATTGTGGCACAGAGTGTATGCCAGGTAGGTAGAGGAGAACAAGGTCTAATGTCATCCAAACCAATAACTGATTTGCCCATGTCTCAAGATGGTGAGACACAGGATCTCAAGATGGATTGTGGCACAGAGTGTATGCCAGGTAGGTAGAGGAGAACAAGGTCTAATGTCATCCAAACCAATAATTGATTTGCCAATGTCTCAAGATGGTGAGACACAGGATCTCAAGATGGATTGTGGCACAGAGTGTATGCCAGGTAGGTAGAGGAGAACAAGGTCTAATGTCATCCAAACCAATAACTGATTTGCCCATGTCTCAAGATGGTGAGACACAGGATCTCAAGATGGATTGTGGCACAGAGTGTATGCCAGGTAGGTAGAGGAGAACAAGGTCTAATGTCATCCAAACCAATAATTGATTTGCCCATGTCTCAAGATGGTGAGACACAGGATCTCAAGATGGATTGTGGCACAGAGTGTATGCCAGGTAGGTAGAGGAGAACAAGGTCTAATGTCATCCAAACCAATAATTGATTTGCCCATGTCTCAAGATGGTGAGACACAGGATCTCAAGATGGATTGTGGCACAGAGTGTATGCCAGGTAGGTAGAGGAGAACAAGGTCTAATGTCATCCAAACCAATAATTGATTTACCAATGTCTCAAGATGGTGAGACACAGGATCTCAAGATGGATTGTGGCACAGAGTGTATGCCAGGTAGGTAGAGGAGAACAAGGTCTAATGTCATCCAAACCAATAATTGATTTGCCCATGTCTCAAGATGGTGAGACACAGGATCTCAAGATGGATTGTGGCACAGAGTGTATGCCAGGTAGGTAGAGGAGAACAAGGTCTCATGTCATCCAAACCAATAATTGATTTGCCCATGTCTCAAGATGGTGAGACACAGGATCTCAAGATGGATTGTGGCACAGAGTGTATGCCAGGTAGGTAGAGGAGAACAAGGTCTCATGTCATCCAAACCAATAATTGATTTGCCCATGTCTCAAGATGGTGAGACACAGGATCTCAAGATGGATTGTGGCACAGAGTGTATGCCAGGTAGGTAGAGGAGAACAAGGTCTAATGTCATCCAAACCAATAACTGATTTGCCCATGTCTCAAGATGGTGAGACACAGGATCTCAAGATGGATTGTGGCACAGAGTGTATGCCAGGTAGGTAGAGGAGAACAAGGTCTAATGTCATCCAAACCAATGATTGATTTACCTATGTCTCAAGATGGTGAGACACAGGATCTCAAGATGGATTGTGGCACAGAGTGTATGCCAGGTAGGTAGAGGAGAACAAGGTCTAATGTCATCCACACCAATAACTGATTTGCCCATGTCTCAAGATGGTGAGACACAGGATCTCAAGATGGATTGTGGCACAGAGTGTATGCCAGGTAGGTAGAGGAGAACAAGGTCTAATGTCATCCACACCAATAACTGATTTGCCCATGTCTCAAGATGGTGAGACACAGGATCTCAAGATGGATTGTGGCACAGAGTGTATGCCAGGTAGGTGGAGGAGAGTGTTCTGATAAAAGTTAGTACATAAAGTTTAAGTCAGATTGGGCTACTCCATTTAAAGTTCACACTCACCCTGTGGAAGTTTGAAATATCTTCCACAGAAGGAAGTATGAATTTAAAATGGAATTAACGCATTAGGCAGCTCCATTTGAAGTTCATACCCCTTCTGGGAAAGATTAGAACGGATTAAAAACAATTAAAGTCACCAATCCACCAAACAAATGAAAAACCAACATCATGTAAATGATATAAAACTGCAATTCCCCAGCGAAATTAACCCCGGCATTGATTGTATATTGACTGTTGCAGCCATTTTCCTGGCAGTATCTTCAGGATTCATAAGGTATATTGCTGATAGCAATCTATAGGTAAATGTGATGCATGCTGGGAATGAAAAGGGCTCAAAAGCTATTGAATTCGGCACCCTCGATGGCAAACTTGAGCCCTTTTCATTCCCAGCATGCCTCATGTTGGCTATCTGTAATGGACATGATTTTGTCAATAGATGGCTACTTAAGTCTTGCAACCCTAGTATTTGCAGACCACCCTGATAAATAAACAAACCCTCCCACATTTGTAAGGTTAATATTTGTATGTATTTTTGTGTAATGGCAGGTCACTTGGTAGTCTGCAGAGGAGACATACGACAAGGCTGGGTCAGCCGTGTGGATGTAGAACATTGTCTTAAGGAGAAAGGTGGAGTCAGGGTAAGAATCAATCAATTCATCATTCCAACAATCAATCCAATAATTAATCAACATGCCATTATGCAGTATGCACTACAGTGGATGTTCAAAAATGTCCAATCATGCAAAAACAAAAAACAAGTTTCAACAGATTGACCGAACTAGCTACCACATGAGACAGTAACAGATATTGTGAAATACTATCTACATTTTGATTTGACTGAATGAGCCATTCCAGTTAAAATACATACACCCCCGGAAGACATAACCTTAACATGCAGATTCTAGATTTCAAATGGTGTCACCCATTCAGGTAGCCCCATATGATATTCATTCTCCCTGATTGGAAGATAAAGGTCATGCCTTCTATATAGGGGTACATGGATTCAACATCGGAAAATATCCAGACAACAGCAGGAAAGCCATTATATGTAAATGAAATTGTTTAATTTTGTGTTTGGTGGATTTTTTTTCAGCTTGATAATCGTGTGATGTGTATATCTCTAGCTGGTCTAGACATGGTCATGATGGGCACTATCTCATGGTTCCTGTATGCCTACAGTGTAGGAACTCCGTAAGTATACATCACACACTTAAACCTATCCCTGTAAGCACTGTGCGTCATCAACCTGGCAAAAACACGCATTTCAAGTTTTACCAGCCTAATCAGGGACTTTTTTCACATTTTTTTTACATATTTTGTTTTCCTAACCATCCCCTATCTAGAGGCCCCTAGTCAGGTCAATTATGGCATATTTAGACGGGGGTATGTGGTGGAAGTGGTGACAGCCAGGGATGACCCCGGTTGTCTAAATCACCGGAAAAATTTGAAAATGTTTCGCGGCGATTCTGTGCGTGTATAGGACTTAGGGTGATTGCATCATGGCAGCATGTGGGATGCTTGCATGCGCAGGGTTATCCGTGTGGTATTTACTGGTGTTAGGGTTAATGTCCACCACATTGTGTTTGTTGATTTACTAACGGTAGATTGTAATGTATCTTGGTAGCTTCTGTCTGTATGTTACCATTATGCCATCTATTCTGTAATATTCCTAAATGTTTATAAACTTGCCACATTTGTTTTGCTACAGGGAGGAGCTATGGTATGAGAGATTACGAGACACACCCCTCAGTATTGTACATAACCCTGTCACCAAAGATGTTTATATTGGACTTGCTGATGGCACCTTGGCTGTTATAGAGGTAAGGGATGAAATCAAAACTCGGCCGGCGGTTGACCGCCGGTTCCGCCTGGTTGCTATTGTTCAAAACTATGGCAACCAGACGGACCCAAACGGAACCGCCGGTCAACAGCCGGTCAAGTTTTGATTTCATCCCTAAGAATACATCCCTGGGTATATAATGGGCTAATCTATTTGAAAGTCCACACTTCCTCTGTTGAGGATTTTGGAAATATCTATCACAGGGGGAGTATGAATTTCAAATGGAATTATCACATTAGCCAACTCTATTTGAAACTCGCCCTCCATCTGTGGAAGATTAAGGTTGAACTGTTCTCAGATGGTGCATGATATTCAAATGGAGATACCTATAATGTTCATTCCATTTGAAAATCCATACTCCCTCTGAAGAAGATATTTGTAAAATCTTCCAGGGCAGGAGTGTGAATTTTAAATGGATTGGCCCAATCATAACACCTGATATGGGGGACTCACAATATCGGGACAAAAGTTGTTATGTGCATCTTCCTTTGGCCCCGTAATTTTGACCCATTGGGCTATTCCAGATGTATTCCGCACACCTATGGAAGACACTTCCGGAATTCGGGGCTAAATTGACAGCCGGAATTCACATGTCAGGAAAACCCCATGGAAGACACTGCCGAATTGTGGTAATATGTCCAATATGGCCAGCCGGAATTCACGTAAATGTAAATGTCTTCCATAGGGTTCCAGCTGGAATTAGAACATTTTTTGTTTCCAGCCAGAATTCAAGTAAATGTCTTTCATAGGTTAATCGAGATGGTGATCATAAGTGAAGATTCTGCTGGAATTGGAGCATTTTTGACCATTTTCCAGCCGGAATATTAAGAAATGTGAATGTCTTCCATAGGCACATCATGGCCTTTCACTCTTGTTTTTTGTTTATTTTAGCAGCCGGAATTTCACCTAATCTCAATGTCTTCCATACCCTCCAGCCGGAATCTTTGCTAAAACTGACTGCTGGAATTCTAGACACACATCATCTCAATTCCAGCTGGAATTGTATTTTTTTTAAATGTCTTCCATAGGGAGGGGGGGGGTGCGGAATACAGCTGGAATAGCCCATTTTTAGTATTAAATTGTACATTTTTTTGATTTGAAAATTGTGGTCAGAGCTGTTCGTAAAGAGAAACCTTCACCCCACCTTCGAATCGATCCCAATAAGCTTCAAAGGAGGCTTTATTGGGTTATCCTGTGGTTGTCAAATTTTTTTATAAAATGTATAAGATATTTTTCATATCTATTTATTTCAACCAGGGAGTTGGTCACACAAATCCTTCTGATATTTTCTACCATGCCATTGGTGCTAGCCCTGTGAGATGTGTGGTTTACATTGAAGATCTCAACCAAATATGGTGTGCTTGTGGGAATGCTGTCAATATTCTCAACAGGTATGTACACTTTAATTTATTAGCTTCACATTATGCATTGGGCTGTTCCATTTGATATCCACATTCCCCCAGTGGAAGTTTTTGGAAATACCTTGCACAGGGGGAGTATGAATTTCAAATGGAATTAGCATTAAGTGACTCTATTTAAAACTCACCTGCCCTCTGTGAAAGATTCATGTAGAATATTTCTTAGGGGGTATAAGAAATTCAAATGAAGCTGTCTAATGTATTCATTCCATTTGATATTCATTCTCCCCCTGTGGAAGATAATTTCAAAATCTTCCACTGGGGTAGTGTGGATTGTAAATAAAATAGCACTTTTTTTTTCAAAATGAGTAATGTTGTATCAAGTTCATGTTTGATCACTCACTGTGATCAAAGTTTGCAAACTGCTATAATGTATCTATCTTATTTATTGCTTATTGATGGCACTATAAACAATAATATCATAAAAACATGTTAGTAGCAATATGAAAAAGGCATTTGTGACGTGTCATGTCAAAAGGAGACACTTTTGGGTAGGTTATAAATTTTGAGGTTTTTACATATCTTAAATATAGAGATATTTTGCTCCACAACGCCGTTTTCCCCAATGAAATCTGACATTCCTAAGCAAAGATATTGAGTTCGTAAGTTAGGGTATTATAAAATTGGAAATTGAGATATCGGCCTTTAAAAATATTATTGACAATGTTGAGAGTAGGAATTACCTTGAAAAATGTCTGAAAAAATACAAGATGCCAGTTATATTCTGGTCTGAAACTATCAGACAATATTTTTAACATTAATAACATCACAAATTCGCAACAAACCCAAATTGTGAAAAATTAAACCCCGGGCAGATTTTTGGTTATTTCACCATTTACGATCCTGCCCAAAAGTGTCTCCTTTTGACATGACACGTCACATTTGTTAAATTAATAAATAGGTGTTCAGCTAAGCAATTTCTGTCTTAATTCAAGTTAGAGAGCAGACGATAAGTTCAAAATTGTCAGAATTGTACACTTTCATCTACGTATTTGGAATCACTATGAAAAATGAGTAAAATGAGTACAAACAAATCTATATATAGTATTGGTTCTTGAGATAGCTCTTGATATTTTGAGAAAATATTGGACTTTTTTATGTTGAAGCCTATGGCCAGCATGCAGAGAATTAATTGTCATTTTCCCCTGTGTGTTTTCAACCAAGCAGTAGTCTCAACATAGTAAATGGTTTTGAGGTGTCCAAGAACCCATCGGTTCACATATCATCTTTAGCATTGGGTCATCATGGTGTCTGGGTTACTATACGTGGATCAGCTGTAGTGACATTATGGGATACACACACACTGGACTGTATGCTCATGTATGACACATCAACAGATAAAACACCAATATTTAATAAGAAGGTAAGGTTTTGATAACATGATTTTATTATAAATGCTGTACAAAAATTAATTACATTTAAGACAGACACAAGTTCTAGATAAAATCAAAACCTAATAAGAAATAAAACATTCTGTAGGTGGATGTATATTTTGATACCTCATTTGGCATAATAGAACTTTATTCCACTCCTTTCCTTGTAAAGTTAATGTCAGTTTCAATTTCAATCATAAAAGGTGGAAGTTTTACAATTGAATAGACTTTTCCTTCATACAAGCCAATTATGATAAAGCCCCAAGGTTGTTCAGTATTAATTGTCATGCTTTTGTGAGCTTTGGGCTTTGAAGGCATAAATAGCCCAGTTATTGCTTTTTGATATATTGCCTTTCATTGAAGAGGTCAGATACAAAACCAACGTATCCATTTTCTCAATTTGAGATAAAAACAAATATAACTGTTCAAATATAAAAAGAAAATATGTGCTACTTTTGGCCATAGTTTGACAAATTTAGCTTGAAATTTTTGAAGTAGAGAGTTAATTTTAAGCTAGCATTATATGGCAGATGTTGGTGGCAACTAAAAGGGTATGAAAATGGTATTTATTAGCTTTTGCTAACTTTTCATTTGTGTAAAGACATGACTTTAATCTCCCACAAAGGCGGTGTAGGTTTCAAATGGAGTCGCCCATTAAGGTAACCCTGTTTGAAATCCACACCCGCTGTGTGGGAGATTAAGGTCATGTCTTCCATAAGGGGTGTATGGATTTCAACTGGAATAGGCCCTCATGCCCCCAAAAAGTTGTTTGGTTGTCCTTCACCAAATTATGAAACCTAGAAAAAAAGGTGTGTGTATTTTTGTCTGTACTGTACAAAAGGTTTTAAACCCAAATGTTGAAATCCCAGAATTTTGTTTCCTTTCAGAATTTTGTACATTTTAATTTTTAAAGATTTTAGTTAGTTCTCACTTCTATTTATTGGTTTAAAACATGAATGAAGTAATGTAATAGTGAAATATCCTTAAGCTTCTTTGTGATGTTTCATGCAATTTGGATGTAGGCCTATAAAAATGTTTTTCCACCTGCTTGTCCTACCCCAGAAAATGTGCGGAGGACATCTAAGTATTTTTTCTTGGCTTTATGATTACCAAACCATAGAGTGATTTGCTATGTGAACAGTGACTGGTGATGTTACTGGTTCAGTGGTTACCTATTGCTATGTAATAAGCAAGCCAATGTCATTGCATGGTATCATATGATGTGAAACAACCCACAACAACCCCCTGTTTCAAACATAGGTTTCAATATGCCTTAGTATTGGGCTATTCCTGTTGAAATCCATACACCCCTTAATTACAGAAGACATGACCTCAGTCTCCTACGTAGTCAGTGTAGATTTCAAATGGAGTCGCTCATTTTAGTAACCCCATTTAAAATTCACACTCCCTGTTTGGAAGATTAAGGTCATGTTTTTCATAGGGGATGGATTTCAACTGGAATGGCATTTTCTGTTTTATTGTCTGAATAGCAGGGTATTAAATGTTTTATATTTACTTGTTTTTGTTATTTCGAGGAGCACCGATTTGCAAAACTACATTTCTGCAAAATGGTTTTGTAAACTGAGCTCAAAAAGAAACTTATAATTTTTCACAACTTATCATAAGGTCATATCTTAAAATAGTGTCAATCAAAATGAACCAAAATTACACACAGGATTACTTTAATACTCTACTCAAAACACATGTCAGTAACCAAGCAGTTGTCCAACTGACACAATAGTAAAATGCACTGTCATGGGACAGCTTCCTGAAGTTCCTCCACTTTCACACAGCCCAACATTTGGCACCCAGCACAAAAAATCTGTGAGAATGCACACAAGATCCTTGCACAGATGATAAACGGTGCTGCTTCCTGCTTTTCATACACTTTTTTTTTCATGAAACAGGGCTGGGCTGTGAATGTGGTCCAGGAAGCTGTTCCATGTCAGTGCATTTTGCTGTTGTGTCAGTAGGATAACTGCTTGGTTACTGACATGTGTTAAGAGTAGGGTATTGAAGTAAACCTGTGTGTAATTTTGGTTCAATTTGATGGACAGGATTTCAAGATATGACCTTGTGAAAAATTATAAGTTTCTTTTTGAGCTCAGTTTATATTCTGTACACAGATTTGTTCAATTCAGAATATAAGTATAAACTTTTGTAATCATGTATGAAAGTGTGAAATAATGCTAAATTACAGTGTTTACTGGTAAATTCTGGTGTGGGAAATCCAAGGAAATAATTATTTAAAAAAAAATTTATTTTCAAAAACTAGATATAAATATCTAGGAACCCATTATTTTTTTAAATTTTGACCAACCTTGAAAATATTCACCAAATATGGTCGAAAATGTTCTATTTTGTGAAAAATCATACAAAATGTGTGATGTACAACCAAATGTCGACCATTTTTGGTGAAGTTTGTCAAAATTCAAAAAAAAAAAAGAAAAAGAAAAAAGAATAAAAATTTACCTAGTTCAAACTTTCAAGACATTTCTACAGTTCTAAATATAGATATTATATGAAATGCACTATATGAAAAGGTCAACACATCAAGTGTGAATAGTGGATGCATTGGACCATATAAACTGTCTGACAAGTTTACACACGCACATGCACATATGTTAATTCAGGTAATAAGTTATTTTGTGAACAGTTTAATTGCCAGAAATATTTGTTTAGTAATAAAGGTATTTCATTATGGGCAAATAAAGTTCATGAATATAAAATTGGCTAAGAATAGTACACATTAATGCAAATTTGTAAAACTGTAGTGCTTGTGCAAAATAACCAGTCACACAAGATTCATGGTTCAATAGCACATCTGCAGCCCAATTAGGTAGCTTTTGACAGGCTTTGCTGCCATTGTGACTATTTATTGTTCCATGTTAATCAGCTCTCTTCTGCCCCATAGAAATGATTTTAGAGGGGGGGGGGGCACATCTTTACCCTGAAAATACCTCTGGGCTTCAATGCTTCCCTGGGCTTCAGTGGTGTTCTTTTCTATTCTACTGAGTGCTTGCCTATTTTAGAATTCTATGATACAATTGTTGTATTTTTATAACTAATTCTCAGACCGTTATGCAAAAAGTGCTTGCCACAAGTAGAGTACGGTAAAGCATGATATTTTCGCGGCCTTAAAATTTCACATTTTGGAGAGAACCCATGTTTCTGTGACATGAAAATTTCACAAATTTGTACATTTCCATAAAGGCCTATAGGAAGAAAAAATATTTGCGTGCATACAAAATTTGCGAATCAACTGTACTCTTGAAATTTGTGAAATTTTCTTGCTCTTGAACATATCATGCTTTACAGTATGCAGTAACAATCAAGCTCTGCAATAGTATGCGGGCAGTGTGTCACAAGTTCTGCGAAATATGCGCATGATCGAGCTCAGTGCTCAATCAATGATTATATCAACTGGAATAGTACATGTTGTTTTTTCAATCTGTCAATTAGTCTGTTGCAGGTGAATCATGGTCAGGGAGTGGTAAAACAACATCAACTGGTGGATCTGAAAAATAAATCATACATACAGGAATTGGTCCTACTCCATTTCTAAATAATTACAATAATGAAGAAGGAGGCGACCTAGGGTTTTTTTCTAAATAATTTAAAAAAATAGTTTTTTGGATTTTAAAATTTTAATATGCTGTGCCACATAAAACAAATCTAAAATCACAGTCATTTAGAAGTGGAAATCCTGCTTGTGTCTTTAAAAAAAAGCCGTTTATAAAGTGCAATTACATAAGATTATTCGACTATACAGAAAGTCAATTACCATAACAGACAACCCATAAACCATTAAGGATCATTACTGGATGCAACACTAGACAGGTACAGTACCCCAATCCATTTGTGCCAATCCGGCTTGAAATGTGGGAGGGGGAGGGGACAGTTGGCCTGAAATGTCAAAAAGTGGCTGTAAAGAATAAAAAATGGGTCATTTTGCCGAAAAGTGAGGGGAGCACGTCCTCGTTTGCAGGCGTATCCCTAGTTTATCGGAATGGAACGCAAATGTATCCCCATTTCACATGTTTTACAAATGCACTCCGACACGCCCACACACCCCTACTTACTTACACCAGACATACTTAATGACTCACCTGGTTGTGATATACTGTAGCCTTTTCGTTGTTTACCAGATGGTCTTTGTATTTCTTCTGGTGGTTCCCCTCCTTTACGTGTTTTCTCAGTGCATATTAGCCTGCATGTTCCATTATCTTGTACACACCGAATAGGACACTGTACATCTTGTGCCACAGTAAGCAGCAGGGATAAGGAAATGGTCAAAAGTAGTACTGCGCAATTCATCTGTAAGCAGGAAAAAGTACACTTAGGGACCATTCACAAATACTTGTTAGGGGGCCTGATGAAAAAAGGGCAGCCCTTAAAAGTTTTGACCCTTCTAAGGAGGAGGGACTGCTTTTCTATGGGATTGACCTATGATTTGCATCTCAAAAAAGGGGCCCTGAAATTTTTGAGATCTGTAAAGGGGGGCCCGAAAAATTTTTGCGATTAAATTTTTTGCATCAGGCCCCCTAACAAGTGTTTGTGAACAGGCCCTTAGACCCTATTTACACAGAGAAGTCGACTTTAATTGTGACATCAAATTGAAGTCTATGTCGATTATGCGACCAAGAATTAGCGTAAATTATTTGTTGACAGGTGTTTACACGGTAGTTGACTTCAGAACAAATAATGAATTTTGACATTACGTCATCGCTTGCTCATGCGTTAAATAACCATTATGAACTTGACTTCTAATTGCATGTTCAGTTACATTGCAAAAGTTGAGTTTGAAGTTAAGTTTGAATTTTACAAATGCTGTGACCCTGGTTACATACAAAGTTGAGTTCAAATTCAACTAAAGTGGACTTCAGGTTTCGAAACAGGGTCTTATACTGTTGATTTTGTCAGCAAAAATATTTCAATCTTGACATTAAATCTTTGTCACACCAGACGTTTCATTCATTTCAGTTGATTCACGATACGATACGTCTCTAGTGGTTGCTGGGGAGAGACCGGAATACGCAGTGCTTCATGGGGAAAAATGAGCTCTGAATTCCTCAACAACTCATGTAGGGTACACCTTGTCTACTCTTTCAACTTTTAGCACTCAGACAAAAATGATTGTATATATATGTTGATTGTATTTTCAACAAAATATAGCTTTTACAATTTGTGACTAAACTGTTCCATCAAAGACTAATAAATTAAATGTGGTCAGTATCTGAATTCTTAAATTACATCATATACATTGGCACTGACTTGTTGTGAAGAAGTGAAAACCCAACCTGACAAAGCATACCAGTCAGTTTCTTCTTATTCAGTGGTGAACCAATTGAAATGATAGTTATCCTGATTAAAAGCCCAATGTAACAATTTGATAAATGTGCTGCAAACAAACCAAGTTTACCAAATGAATGTCTAACTAGAAACAAAAAAATATATTGTGGTACTTACATTAATACAGCAGGACTATAACATGTCATAGATGTGGTCCGTAATGATGTATTGTTTCAGCTATACTGATACAATGATTGCTTGTAAACAGTAGCAGCCCATTTTGATAAACAATGCATGTTTACCCAAGTGTCTATAGGTTGTTATTGTTGTTATTCAATAAGACAACAGGTGTAAGAAATACTTGATGTGAAATAATTGGCAGGTAATTGACTTATAGTACATTCCTACATGATATGTTACGATGGGCCAACACCACAGCATTGGATTTCAACTGGAATAGCCACATAGCCCTACTAGTATAGGGCCTTTTGACTGTGGTGAACCAAAACCATGCTATATCATAAAACCCTGGCTATATCTAGAGAACCGCTAAACCCTGTGACTGCTATTCGGGTGGAGGGGTTAGTGGGTTTTAGCGGTTAATGGGTTTTAGCGGTTAGTGGGTTTTAGCGGTTCTCGGATATAGTGTGTTTAAAAGGCCCTATAGTAGGGCTATAGCCACATGCCATTACAGATGCTGTGTTTTCATTTGTTGAAGTTTTTTAAGGAGCTGAGCACTAATTATGAACCTGGGGTAAAATGTCCAAACTGCATGCCAACAATTGCTTGCCCTCCTCCATCTCAGTTTGCCAAAAATTGCTTGCCCTCCCTCAGCCTGCCTAAATACCCTTGCCCTCATCTGCTTTATATATGCTCAATTTTTGGGAACTCAATTTGCAAACCCTAAATGGTATAGTTATCATCCAGGCGTGAGAATTTCAAGTTTTAAATCTGAATATAGTTTTTTTTTGTCAAAATTTCTGCAACTTTATTTAATTTCAGCCTGTTTTGTGTACTTTTAGCCCAATTTCATGTGCATTTTCAGTTTTTTTTAGGAAAGTGCAGTCTCATTCCTGATCATTATGCGTGCATAGTGAGCAGGAAATTTGCTTATTTTAACATGTCTGTACTGTTTTTCTAAGGTCGTGTTCACACTATGCCTGTTTTGCCCTGGGTCCCGGTACAACCCGGTTATAAGTGTGAACAGGAAAAACCTCAAAAAATCGACCGGTCAATTTTTTCAACCTAGGAAAGAGTAGGTTAAAACCGGGTCAAACCCGGTATGACCTGCTCAATTGTAGTGTGAACAGAAATTCACTGTTTGACCCGCATTACTAGAAGTAAACGCAACCATTATCACCCCATTTCTATTGTGTCTGTCTGCACTGGGAAAAGAATGATTCAGTTCTTTGGCAATAAAATCAATAAACATCTATTCCTGAGATAAGAAAGTTATTTTAATGCAAACAAATTACTAGTATTATCGAATCAAGAAGTAACAATTATTTTTGTGAGTTTTTAACCCAAAACAGAAGCAACTAGATAAATTACATAAGGTGGAATTAGCAAATAAAATTTAAAAAATTAGCATAGTTAGGCCGGGAGCCTGTTATATATACCGGTAATAGTCAATGACAGAATATGTATTACGCCTGCATCATCAGTAGGCTTAGGTAAAATAATCAACCCGGTCAATTTTCTTCATGAGAGTGGCTATAGTGTGAACAGAGATTTTTTGAACCCGGGACCCGGGTACAACCCGGATTAACTCGGGTCCCGGGTAAATAATTCATATGTGAACATGACCTAAGCCAAAAATTGCTTCCCACATTTTACCCTGATGGCTCAAAATTATTTCACAACCCCTATACTGAAGTATCTTTCTTTGAATAGAAGTAGGGAAGTTACTGTCTAGTTCTGTAGTACCCACCATCAAATCAAAGGAATATTGGGTAAATCCATTTAAAATCTACACTCCCACAGAGGAAGAATTTGGAATTCCAACTAAATTCAACAGTTTTTTAAAAGTAGAATTATTTAAAAATAAATTTGTCTAGAAACCAATCCAGTTAGCAGCCTGAACAACCGATTCTTTTGTTCTGCAAGACTCACTCAGTCATTTAATGAGGCAATACAAACGATCGAATTTGGTGTTGAAATGAGCTAAATTTTGAGTTACAACTTTTCAATGTAAAATTTATTTTCTCAGCCAAATAAAAAGCAATCATTTTCATTTTTTCAGTAAATGTCAGGTCAAATTGTAGTGCTTGATACTGTATTTTTTTTTCAAATCCTAGTGTTAAACTTAGGCGTGAAATTCAGTCATTTAGGTGTAAGATTTTCGATTTTGATAGGCTTAAACTCTGCCCATGAGCCTTTTTTTTTGATCAACCTTTTAGCTTTTCAAAGTAATATAGTTCGCTAATGAAGGATTTTTCCCAACTTTCTAACGCACATCACCGTGAGCGATATATCATAGTTTTGTCAGAATTTTAGTTTTTATTCCCGCCTGAAAAATTTCAAAATCAACGCGTGAAATATAAAGCTAATACTAGCATTGTGGATCGATATCCCTGGGTTTAATAGGAATACCGGCATGGGTACAGTGTTGCCAGAACTTCAATATAGCAACGAAATTCCCAGACCTAATAGCGCTCCTACTGATCACAGCCGCGTAGCTGGGATTTTTTCCAAAGGGGGGGTAAGCCTGTATGGGGCGGTGGCCCAAATCCACCAAATTTCCCTGCACTTGGGGGAGGGGGGGCCCAAATAGACAATTTTGCCAGGCTTATTGAATATAATCGTATGGTATTGCATATCGTATGGATTCTCCATCTCTCTTCCCCTCTTCACCCTCTGTCAGGTTTTTGTTTTTAACAAAACCTGTTCAAGCAATTATTTAAAATTGCTTACCTAAAAACAGAATAACTTGGATGTTAATACTTGACGTAGTGTTTCAATTGTCACGAAGGTGACTGGGTATGGTGCCTTTTGTTTGTGTTTGTTTGAAACTGCTTTTGGAAACCCACCGAAAGTCATAGGCCCTAATGAAGCAGCCAAAACAATACCAGGTTAAACATGGAAGTTTATAAAAACCTATAAATAACCTTAAGGAAAAAAACAAAACATTTGTGGCAACAATAAGCCTTGCATTGGAAGTCATGGTTAAAGTGTGTTGAGTACCACCAGGGATATGAGACTGTACCACCCCAAAGTTTCCCTACATACACCCCCACTACCCACCTCACACACCTCTGCACCCACCCCACCCCATAGGCCTACATGCACATGATATTACATAATAATATATAGCATAGCTATACATTTAGGTATACGCCTACATGTCAAATTAAAAACAAACCCGAACACAAGTCTGAAGGGTGTCATGAAAATGGCAACCCGCGGGGGGGGGGGGGGGGGTAGGTCATACAAAATTCACCTGGAGATAGGAGGGACAGAAGATTATAGGCCCTAATATATAGACCCACACGATGTGCGTTACAGAGGTGGGAAATATCTTTCTTTAGCAAACTATATTAGTTTGAGACGCTAATAAACCAATTCCGCATAATAACACGCTAATTTTTCTAGGTTTGGACCGTGGATTTTCCTGTGGACCTCAAGCGTGCGTCTCTTTTAAGAGAAAATACGGACTAACCTAGGTAAACAAACAAACAGACAGACAAAATGGTTTTCATAATCATGGAATCCATATAAATTGAAATTGCAGGCTATCACAGGAGCAAATTTTCAAAATTCACCTCATTTACCAGAAAACACAATTGGGGATTTGGGCTACTAAATCGCTGGTCGGGCAATATGCTTTTCAATGGAAAATTGCCCTGGATGACAACAATGAAAATATCGACTATTTCTGCTGGTTGCTCACGAGATAAAAGTACTAAGTTTGACATTTTCGAGCATGAAGGGAAAAAGGGTAAAATAAAAACGCAAATTCTGACAAAACTATAATATATAGACCCACACGATAATGCGTTACAGAGGTGGGAAATATCTTTCTTTAGCAAACTATATTAGTTTGAGACGCTAAAAAACCAATTCCGTAAAAAGCTCGCGGGCGAACTCAAGGCCTATAAAAATCAAAAATATCACACTAAAAGACACAATTTGATGCTTAATTTTAACACCAGGATTTGAAAAAAAAATATATATCCAAGCACCAAGTTTTTAACTGACATTACTGAAGAAAAAAAAATATTGCTTTATATTAGACCGAGAAAATTAATTTCATAGCAAAAGGTGTATCTCTGAATTGTGCTGATTTTAACATGTATCGATCGACTTTTAGCGCGACTAAGCATTTCTAAAGAATCGGTTGTCCAGGCTGCTAACTGAATCAGCCATGTAAAAATACAGCTGATTGACCTGTGATCAGGATGGTAAACTAATGGGGTATTCCAGTTGAAATCCATATGCACCCATGGAAGATAAGAGTTTCAAATAGAGTTGGTTAACATGATAATTCCATTTGAAATTCCTACTCCCCCTGTGGAAGATATTTCCTAAATCTTCCATTGGGGTAGTGTGGATTTCAACTGGAATAACCCAATGTTTTAGCAAACCTGCCTCCACTCAGTCGTTTGTTAATAAGGTGACAACACCTACAAATACAAACAAGTTGGAAACCACCTTCACCGGAATGTTGATAGGAATACAAAATATTTCAAACATTAGATAAACCTCATTACATACAGTGATTGCTTTTTGTCTGGAAACCAATCAGCCATGTAAAATACAGCTGATTGACCTGTGATCAGGATGGTAAAACAAATGGGTAATTCCAGTTGAAATCAATATGCCTCCATGGAAGATAATAGTTTCAAATAGAGTTGGTTAACATGCTGATTCCATTTGAAATTCATATTCCCCCTGTGGAAGATATTTCCTAAATCTTCCATTGGGGTAGTGTGGATTTCAACTGGAATAACCCAATGTTTTGACAAACCTGCCTCCACTCAGGCGTTTGTTAATAAGGTGACAACACCAACAAATACAAACAAGTTGGAAACCACCTTCAGTGGAATGTTGATAAGAATACAAAATATTTCAAACATTAGATACATACAGTGATTGGTTTTTGTCTAGAAACCAATCAGCCTTGTAAAAATACAGCTGTTTGACCTGTGATCAGGATGGTAAACTAATGGGGTATTCCAGTTTAAATCCATATGCACCCATGGGAGACAAGACCTTAATCTCCCACACAGAGGATGTAGATATTACTAGATAACCCCATTTGAAATTCACTCGCTACAAAATGTATGTGGTGACTGTATTTGCCATAACGGTTAGGGCTAGGGTTAGGGTTATAGGGCTTATACGGTCATCGTCACCCTCTCTGTTTGAAAATTTATGGTCATAATGGATTTCAACTGGAAAAGCCCAATTTCTGAACACATGAAGCAGACCTTTTACATGTAGTTCTGTAATAGGGGAAATTTCTTCACATGTGATATTTTGCTTGTTTTCTTTGTTTTTGCATGGAAATAAGAGAATTCTCTTTTTGTGGGCTGCCTGCATAGCTTGAAGGATCACTTAACAAGCTGTTGTGTGGCTGTGTGTGTACATGTATGTTAAGGATTGGGTTGAGGTTTATAAAATGGCCCCTCTTCCAAAGTATAATGCCCTTGTCAATGTGCATGTAAGGTATCATGTAAGTTATTTTCTAGGTCAAAGGCCATTTCAGGTAATTTTCTACAATTGTTCAAAATGCTCCTTTGTCCCGAGATTCAGGTAGAGTTTTGGTCAATCTCTGCTTCTAACACACAGGTATATATGCCAATCAAACCTATAATTTGGTAGTGACATATGAGTGTATTTTGCTCGCCACAGTATCGAATCGCGCACGTCAAGTTAAATACGTTGAGTGTACTCTCTAAATGTGAAAGAGTGAAAAATCACTCAAAAAGAGTGAAATCTCACTCTTTCTAAGAGCTGTCTGAGTGACAACTCTTTTAGAGTGAAGCTCACTCTCAAGAAAGAGTGAAAAAATTCACTCCGGAAAAGAGTGAATCAGAAAAGAGCATTCATTGATTTATTTATTCATTTAGGCCTATTTTATATACAAGAATATCACAGCAGTTCATAACAGCTACTATGTGCTTTAAATTGTTGTGAGGCTAGGCCCCAGGTTAGGGTAGGGCCCGATCTAGGAATGTTGAACTGGTTTAAAGCTTAAGCACATACACAATGTGTCGAACTTCAGTGTGGGATGAATGCTGAAAAACTATGGATTTAGTGAAGCTAATAGTCAAACTGTTCAATGGTGAGTACACTTAGGTGTAGGACATAACACTTGGCAAATACCATGTTTACGGTCACAGTCTGGAGAAGCGTGATGCGGCGTAACCTACATAAGCTTACATATGCGTACATGTAAACCGGCAACTGGGCCGGTAACAAACTGCTCACATATGACTTAAGCTTACTGCCGCCGTAGTCTCCAGACCAAGTGTATACTTGCTACGAGTTATGACCTACACATAAATGTAATCACTATTGAGTATGCTGTCTATTTCTTCATCAAATCCGCTTTCTTTTCGCCATTCATTCACACACTGTTCGCCATCTTGTTACACAAGTTCAACAAACATCGGCCGATTTTCGGCGCTTCTGATTGGCTGACAGTTCACTCCAAGAAAGAGTGAGATTTTGCGCCACTTTTGAGCGAGTGAGGCTCACTCGAAATCACAAGTGAAATAATGTGTACTGTTTTCACTCTTTTAGAGCTAAAACCCACTCTTTTAGAGCTAACTTAAATTCACTCTGAAATTCAGAGTGGTTTTTCACTCTTTTACATTTAGAGAGTACATGCACATGTACAGGGGCGGGTTGTTGGCACGTTTGCGGCGCAACCGCAAAAAAGCATTGACGTCACTACCGAACTTGGGGTGAACCAAATTATAATCTTCGGGTAGGAGACATCAAGTGGAGGTCATTTGAGGTCGATGGTCATGGAGGAGTCAAATTGTAAAATTACGCTGATTAGGCTCAAACCTGGTGGACATGAACCTGCTGAGAATTATTAGAACATAAAAGTGGCCCACCAATATTCTGTAAATATAAATGATCGCAACCACCAAGCAATGCACATAGCAAATAAAGTTGTTTATTTATTTAACTTGATTGATTAACTTATGACAACAACATTACAAATTACATGAATCGGGTGTAATAATATCATAATTACAATGTTTACTAAGTTTGTTGAACAGTGGTACAGTTGTAGAATATTTGAACAGGATTTTCTGTATGTTTGTTCTTTTGTAAATAAATTGTTTTGTCTATGTAAAGAGGATAATTTAATTTATTGACCAGTGAAAGAAATAAAATGATGCAATACGACAGGTAAATCTTACCAAATTATTGTTAAAATGCATTAATGATTATTGCATAAAATTCAAACCAGGCCATGTTCATGTGGACCCAAAACTTCAGTCAATATGTCTGTATGTAGCAAAATAGTAAGGTTAAATTCACTATATTTTAAAATTATTTTTAACTTAAAACAAACAACTTTGTTCCTTTTTTAGAGCACTTATGCCATAATATATCAAGTTTAAATGACCTTTTTTCCCTCCCTCAAAATAAATGAAAATATTCAGGGTTGGTAGTATATTTAGGGAAGGTCAGCCAATCAAACAATCTTTTTGCCTTATGGTTTGGCCGCAGGAATAAAGTCCTTCCGTTTTCCTCCTTGCCTTCCTTGCCCTGTACCCTGACGCCATTTCATGTGTTCCTTCATTCCCGGCCATTTACCTCCCATCATACCCTTTGCTTCCATCATCTTATTAAACTTACACACCCTATCACAACTCCCTGTATCATCCATACAATCAGCTGGACAATGATCTCGCACACACTCAAAATCACATCCATCATCCGTCTTACATTCCTCGTATGCACAGGTAAAGATGTTTATCTGTGAGTCCGCGTCCTCAGCACCCTTGATTGTAGACACATATGCCTGCTTTTGCTTCATGAAGTATTGCTTCATGATGCCTCTTTTGCATTGTTCGTCGCAACCTTTTTCCTCGTTAACGCAGTCATCAGGACAGCGTGTACGCATGCAGTCATAAAGGCAGTTCCCTTCGCATTCAGCTATTGGACATGGTTCTTCTACCTCCGGGTCAGTGTTAGTGTTACCTAGGAAGAAAAAATTTCAATGTTAATTGAACTACATACTTTTCCAATTACATGTTGTAACATTTGCTGTGGAGGACGCCCTCAAAATTTTATTTGTACACGATTGTAATGTACTTTAGTAAACAAACATAACCTGCAAAAATCATTGCTTTAGGTGCTGTAGTTGTGACAAAATCTGAGATTTTGAATAAAATGATAAAATATGTTGTTTAATTATTACAATCCAAAATAATCAAACAGGATGTTATGAATTCATAACACTGTCCACATGTTGTGCGAGAAGATCATAATGCTTCAAAAGGACCAACTTCAGTCACGCTGGTAATTTTAACTTTGTACGAGGTTACTGGCTGACTACTCCCCATTCCAGAAAAATACAGAACTACCGGGTAATTTTTTTGGATTAAAAAAATATTATCCTGTTTTGCCAAATGAAACATAGCTCAATCGTACTCCTTTAGTTAGTCCTAACTGGCAATGAAAGAAAAATTTTAATATTTTTGCAATTTGAGGGAAAATGGTCCAAAAACGTGCAATTTTGCATATTTCTTACAATTGTAGTCACAAAATTGTAAGACTCGGCACAAGTCTTAGCATTCAAAATGTTGAGTATAGGGTAAGAGTTAGCTCATAATTTTAATATTTTATGTTATATTTGCTAATTGGTTATGAAAAAGATTGGAAAATGTGTTTTCCAAAAATTATAATGCATAATACTCGGGGAGCTAGGATCACTTTCTGTGCACCCCCCACAGGACCAAACCAAACCAATTTTTTAGGTTCCTAAGATGACCTAAAACATAATCAGGATGTTCCCAAAAATATAAACTGGCCCCAAGGGGGTAAAAGGTCATCGAACTTTGCATAGGGTCAAAATTTCAAGCGTGCTCAAATTGTGTTGAAAACCATGCCAATGTATTCCCCTAGTCACAAGGATTCAGAAAATGTATAGTTTGACCAATCTAGGATGTACCGTTCTTGAAAAAAAAAAAAAAAGGTCAAAGGTCACGTTTTTGCCTCTATGAAATTCGAAAACATCAAAAGTTCGATTTTGCCAAAAAGGTGTCAAAATGTTCGTTTTGATGATACAAAATCAAATAAGGATAGGATTGCACCATCTTGGATGTTTCGTTACCTAGGTAACACAGGAAAATAGGTCAAGGTCAATAGACCTCAATGGTAGGGCCGACTTGACCTATTTTGCTTTGTTACCTAGGTAACGAAGCATCCAAGATATTACAATCCTATCCTTATTTGATTTCTTTAACCAAAACTAACAATTTGACACCTCTTTGGCAAAATCGAGCACTTTGTTGTTTTCAATTTCTATAGAGGCAAAAAATATGACCTTTGACCTTTTTGGTTATAACTCAAGAACAATACGTCCTAGATAGGTCAAACTATACATTTTCTGAATCCTTATGACTAGGGGAATACATTGGAATGGTTTTCAACACAATTTGAGCAAGTTTAAAATTTTGACCCTGTGCAAAGTTCGATGACCTTTTACCCCCCTTGGGGCAAGTTTATATTTTTGGGAACATCCTGATTATGTTTTGGGGTCATCTCAGGAACCTAAAAAATTGGTTTGGTTTGGTCCTGTGGGGGGTGCACAGAAAGTGGTCCTAGCTCCCCGAGTATAACTTGAACATATGAATTTCTCCAACGTAATTTGGTTCAGTGAAATTGTACGGTAAATTCACTGGGCATTTATTGATTTTCTCTGACCACGATCTACTGCTCAATACACACAAAGCATTGCAAACAACATTTCTATTGTTCGATACGAAATTCCCCACACACAGCGCTACTGGATCGGAAAACAGTTGGAAATTGTTGAACATATATACTTTTTTGTTTTTTCGTCCTAGCCCCCCAAGAATTTATTTTTATGACATTTAAAAACAACAGTAAAAACATACACATTTTCAGTTTTCTGTACATACAATATTGTGTATGCCTATATATCTACATTAGCAAGGTTGTTTTGATCGGAGGAAGCCAAGTCCCGTGGCCGAGTTTGTAAGCAATTTGGGCTCCCATGCAAACGCTATGGAAATTGCTGATATCACACGGCTTTTTATTGGTTAATATTTTGAGATTTACAATTCGACGGTGCTTTATTTTAACCAATCAGAAAGAATTTTATATTAGCATTTGCCTAAGATTGTCAGTAAAATGATAGGGCTTTCGTCCAAAATAAATAATACACGCCGGAGTATTTATACACAGAGGAGGCCGGTCACCATGGACTAAAAATTATCACGCTACAGGAAATTTGGCGAAACTTGGGAACAGAAGAAATTAAATGACGGCGGATTTTGACAAGATATAAATATAAATTTTATACTACAAGATCGGTGACAAACTAAGCTTCAACAAACCCTTTTCGTCCATGAAAAAAGACCTTTCCATTCAAAAGAACGGACTAAAAACCGTGCGAAATCTGCAATTTTTCAACTTTTTCAAGCCTTTTCTGACCCAAAAACAAGTCGCGCTGAAAATGAAGCTTGAGTGAACACGACAAATTCATATGATTAGTCTTTGTTCAAGTCTTTGTGCTTGATTGTCACAGAATACAAAAAAGGTCGAAAAACGCCCTAAAAATGAAAAGGATTAGGATTTAGCTATGTTTCATTTGGCAAAACAGGAAAATATTTTTTTAAACCAAAAAAATTAGTTCTGTATTTTTCTGGAATAGGGAGTAGTCATTATCTATAGAAGTTACTGGTCCAACATATCACACTCATTTAATATTTGCATAATTGTTACCTGCCTGATGGACTGGTATTTATGAATCAGATACATCTCTGAATTTTGCAGTGCATTTGCAAGTTTGCCTAATAATGATGATAAGATGATAATGATGGTTGTTGTTGTTGTTGTTGTTGTTGTTGTTGTTGTTGTTGTTGTTGTTGTTGTTGTAAGATGTTGTTGTTATTTACCTGCTGGATCTGCCGCTACATGACCTTCTGTCAGCGTAAATGTAAACAGTGATAAAGCCAGTAGTAAGGCTAACACCACGGGCTTGCTCATCTAAATGAGGAAAATAAAATTGGAAAAATAAAAAAGATGTCAAAAGTGATGAATACTAGGGTAAATGTAAACAGTGATAAAGCCAGTAGTAAGGCTAACTCCACAGGCTTGCTCATCTAAATGAGGACAATAAAATTGGAAAAATAAAAAGATGTCAAAAGTGATGAGTACTAGGGTAAATGTAAACAGTGATAAAGCCAGTAGTAAGGCTAACTCCACGGGCTTGCTCATCTAAATGAGGAAAATAAAATTGGAAAAATAAAAAAGATGTCAAAAGTGATGAAGACTCTACAAATAAGGGAGGAAAAATAATTGCAGCTTTTTCCAAGTATATTTGATATGTTTGTCTCTGAGCTGATGAGATTCATTACTTGCACATCAAGGGGTAATTTCTTTCTAGCATCTGTGGTTAATGCAAGAATGTCCTATCTGGTAAAGCTGTGCTTATATGCATTTGACAATTTCTGCATTCTACATGTATATTGGACACATACGACACCTGGCAGTTATTGTAGATATGGCATTCTTACATTAACTCCTTGACATGCAAGACATTCAACATACTGTTTTGTAAGATATTTGATTAATGCAGTTTTACCATGGTAATGGCTATGCTACACATTCAACTCTATGGGTCAGAGAGATTTTTGTGGGCTTTGAAGTTTACAACAGTAAATCTACATTTGTTATCTTTTTGATAGGAAAAGTTGCAATTTTGCTTTGTTACTTTAGCCCCTTTTTTCAAGATACATTTTAAAGTAGGCATTTCTTAATACTTTTTTTTTGTGTGTGACTCTATTCTCTTGGTCGGGCTGACGTCACAAAGGAGAAATAGCCTTGTAAAACCAGTGTGCACGTGTGCAGTTCCCCTTTCTCGAGCTGGTTGCTATGCGCACGCTTGTGCAAAGGGGACGAAGGGGACAATGTTCCCGGATGTCCAACCGAGTGAATGGCACTTAATCCACCAGCTCCACCATATGACATTTGGACTCTTTGGGCAGTTTGGGGTCATAAAATGGGGCTTTTTGTATTTAAAAAGAGGACATTCAGAGCTACAAAATGTTACCAGACTTTTGAAATACATACAGGCCAAGTAAAAAAAATAACATGTATATCATCCGGACTTTTTCAAAAATCGGTGAGGGAGACCCTTATTATTTGTTATTATGTTATTTTTTTACCATTCATTTCTGTGTAAAATTGTAATTGCAATTTGTTTTTCAATACATCATAAATACGGGGAGGCTCCTAATATTTTTGTTATTTCCCCAAAGCCCTGCCCCTAGCTTGATGAGCGTGTTTGCAATGTGTTCATAAATGATAACCAAGAACTTAACATGTCTTTTCATTGCAACAAAGATGAAAATAACAAAAATATTTGAAAATCCCCAAAAATAGGTGAGGGTGGGGAAGATATACATGTTATTTATTTTATTTGGCCCCCAGCATTTCTAAACTATAGTTTAATTATTTAAACCATGAAAGATGCGTTTCCTTGTAATTCTTCCACAACACAATGCTATAAAGACTTATCAAAAGTAAAATTGAGAAGCTAACAGGGTTTATCATAATATTTTGACACTGTAGTATAAGCTATAGTTGGGCAAGAAGAGTTATCAGCCCTTCTCCTAAAATTGTCAGCCAGACTTTGATCCCATATTGATCACATGATCTGTGGCTTATGTGTAACGACGACACTCAACGTGGAAATAACTTCCTGTTTATCCCAGATGTAATTCTTCATTCAAATCTTTAAATTAAAGCCTTAAAACTTATCTGATAACTCACCTTGTCTGTGAAACAGAAACAGAGTAGAATAGATTATGTCAAAATATTGCTCAAGATTTTGAAAAGAATGCAATTATTCCGCAGAAATATGCTGCAAGTCGTCAATAATTTCACACCAACTCAACTGTACAGACAGCTATGTATTTGGAATGTCATAGACTATATATCTATATAGGTCATAATCACTGCTTAACCTGTTAGTCCTAACAAAAGATCCTATTAATGCAAAAAAAATTGGGCAAGTTCAAAATGTTACGCTTTGCTGGATAATCTAAATAGGCCCCAGTTGTTTGTTACAAACTGGTGATTTTATTGAAATTGATAGTTATATGGTTTTCCAGGCATGGTTTATTCCACTCCCACTAGTATTAATTGCAGCAAAGTATTCTTGAGAGTGCACCACAATCTGTAAAGTTGCATGGTTTGGGCAACAAATTCAAATATTAATTTATAAGGTGTTGAAGCATGAAATATTAATGTTCTGAAGTTACTGTAGTCACCTGAAAGATTATTATTAGTGACATTCAGATCAAAGGTGGGAATTGTAAAATTGAGATACAGGCAAACTTAAAGAGCAAAACACAATGAAATACATAGCAATAAACCATGAAAAATAGGCAATTGGAAAGCTCATAACGTATGCTTGGAATATATGGACTTCATTAATTATTAGACTTGGCTATAGTGTGTAAACTGATAACTCAATTTTCAAAATTGATTCCTTTAATTGGGTCTGGTTGGGTCAGATTGTGTCACATATTATTAATTATATTTTATGGTTTATATAATATTTTATGTGTAGTTATACAGAAAGAAAGAAAGAACAGTTTACCAACCCATAGTGTTGCAATTAAACAAGACAACAAATAAACACATATCCAGATAGACTGGCGAACAACTCCACTTGGGAAAAAAAAAGCAATGGAATGTGCTAGCATGGGATGCAGTTTCCTCTTGTAGCGAGCAATTGTTCCCATCGTGTTTATTTGTTTTTGTGCATGATGCGTAAGCCCCATTGCCTACTTTACTTGTACAACTTTTCCCCAAATTTAAATTGTTCCTCTTTTGAGCTGATAGCTCATTTTAGTTACCTGTAAAAGCCAGTTGTGATTTCATGCAATCACTTCAAGTAAAAAACTTGGGCTAAAGTTAATTATCACTGCTGCCAGGGGGAGGGTACTCAAGTTTGGTTTGGGTAAGGGTGTGCTACTGAGAATTTGAAAGTTTACGCATCCATATACCAATTTTCCAAGAAATATGTGACCCCTCGGCACAAATGAGCCCTGAAGTCGCCAATCATTATTTTTGAGATATTCAACCAAAATATTCTGCTTGAAATGAGCTTTAAAATGACGTATATCATGTCTATAGTACTTGACATTTAAGTAGTGAAAATCAATAAAACAGTCAATAAATCCTTTGTTTCCTATTGTTTATTGTTAAGTTCGATGGAGCATATCTCAATAGTGGCACTGGCGACATCCGGGCTCAGTTGTGCCGAGGGGTCACATATGGATCCATAGCTATGCCAAAAGTCAACATTTTTGGCCATTATGGCCAAATTGATGAATGCAAATTTACTCCAATGTTTTTACAAATTTTTCCAATATTTTTGACAGATTTTGAAAAACTTTAGCTACAGTTAGGCAAAATTAAGCTATTTTTCAGGGAAAATTTAGAAAAAATTACCCATCCATTTCCAAAATTGGCCTAAGAAAAAGGGGTCATTGATATACCAAATGACAGAAAATGCAACCCATGTGCAGCACTTCTCTGTATGATCATTTGTACTGAGTGCTCCCCAGAGTCGCCACCCCAAGTGATTAGGATCGGAGTTAGGGTTTAGAGTTAGAATTAGGAATAAGAGATTAGGGTGAGGGTTTAAGGTTAGGGTTAAGAATAAGTAATCAGGGTTAGGGTTATGATTATGGATGGGTTTGGCAGCAGTGATGATAAAGTTGCTCCAAATTATGAATTAAGTAGTTGGTATACCTATTCGCTATTTGAGCGCATTGTCATGCACATACACTTAGAAAAAGCCCCACACACCATCTATTGCATTTGAAATCCACACTCCGTTACGGAAGATTTAGCTAAAGTCTTCCACAGAGGTGATAAAGGTCTGAAATAAAGATAGCCAACCTCTTTTAGGGCAGTATTATTAATGCGGGCAGTGGGAGGTATATACGTAAATCAAGGCAATTTTATATTTGCATACCAAAATTTAAGTTGAGTGCCTTTCCCCTGGTCCAGGCGAAATGGAATTCCCATTTCTTCAAAGAGGCACATGGATTTGAATTTGATATGTTACACACCCATTTCATTTCATTTGAATGCAGTGTATTTATCATTCAATTATTCAACCAATGATTTTTCTCTCCTTCTTTCTATTTGGCATACAGGCTCTTCGTGACAGCCAATCAGCATCGAAAGTGACGTCTATCCTACCCTATGAAGATACATTGTGGGTTGGTACAGCCGATGGGCATGTAGCTATCTATAATGTCGTGAAGCTAGACATCCAAGAGGACCACATAACTAATGATACACAAGTATTAACAGATGGTGAAGATACAAATCCTGAGAAGGAGGAGTGCAATGATGTTGATGATAACATTGGAAGGACCGGTGATGTGGAGAAGAGTCAGAAAGATGGTGAAGATGGTGCTAATAGAGAACATTCAGATGAAGATATAAGCAGGGTTGATATACCCAACATAAAGAGCAAGAAGGCTGCAAGGAACTATGAGATGGTGACTAACGAATTTGGTTTTGCTCCTCCTCCCATTCCTCTGCATGGATATGAGTCTGGGTTAGAGGCTATCGACTTACCCCTCCCGTTATCAGATGTAGATTCAGACACCCCCTTGTCTCCACCACCAGTGCTTGTCACAGATATAGATGACAATCCACCAGTATTGCCTGCTGAGGAATCCCGTCCTACATCCTCTGACACAATGTTAGACAGTCCATCAGAGCCTGTGTTGAAAAGGGTTCCCACACCCCCTGGACCAATTATGGACAGTAAAAACAGAGTACCGTCCATAACACCACTACCAGCATTAGAATTAGAGTTTCAATTGCCTGATCCTGAGGAAATAACTATACCCTCCGGGATGATGGTAATCGGGAATTTGTACCTGATGATGAAGGTTCTGGGAGCAAATATGAGGGAATAAAGCGCAAACTTGCAGGTAGTATCAAAGCAAGTGATGCATTGTGTGTTGATGTTAATAAGGACCCGGGTGAACGTTCTCCATCAGGAATATCCAACGATTTTGTCATGATAGAGCAATCCGGGGAAGATTTAGAAGAAACACTTAGATCTCAAAGTTCCTTGTCTGCAAGTGCTACGCATGATGACCATAGCGATGATGAACCAAAAACAAGATCCAGGACAAAGAAAAGAAAAGGCAGCAAAAAACGCTTGAATAGTCCTCGCGCTTTGCGCAATCTTCTGTCCCCTCGTCCATCCAAAGAAAAATTTGAGGATTACCAACCAGAACATGCGCAGTTGAAACCAACCACTAGTTCTCTGGGACGAATGTTTGGTAAATTGACGCGCGGAAACTCTATAAGGACTAGCAAGTATCGGTACAGTCGTGAGCTGAGAGAAGTTACAAGAAGAGGGTCGTTAGGACCAGTTGGTCCTGTTTCTGTTGAAATGACATCCTATGATAGTGAGCAGTGCTTGATGTCATTGGCGGATTCTGAATCACAGCCATTGCCTAACAAAAGAACATCTAAACCTGTATTGGTCAGGAAGAGCAGTAAGCCAATGTTTGATACACATGATATTGTGGTGCATCCGCAGTATGATTTACAAGTGCAAGCAAAAAGGAAGGTTTCAGAACATCAAGTGAGATGCTTAATACAAACAAGGTGAGTGGCTAATAAAATGTTTGTCTCAAATTTTAATGTCATATTAAATGATATTATAATCATTATACGTGCATACTGATACCACTTTAAAAAAACTGTACCAAATGTATACACCCTGAAATTTGATGTGTGCTTATAGCCACAATAAATTAACCAGAGCCTACCGTTACGAGTGGCAATCTTTATATAAGACACAGTGAAGAAATTTCGAAAAACATATATTGTAAACAGCAAACCACAGCGTTAGAAATAAACTGCTAACGTGTACAAAGTTACTAACAAACTTTAAATTTAATGTGACCATACACAGTTGTCAATGGCTAATTTCTAATATCACCAGAGTTTTTTCAGAACATGGTTATTGGTGCAATTAGGATCGCAAATATCTTTAAGGGACATTTAGAGACCTGTTGCACTATTCACCACTTGTGTCATTTTTGTTGCCCTTTGTAATTCTTTATGACCTGGGCATTAGAATTTTGTGCAAACTCAGTAGGGATGCAATCTCGATGATAGTCATAAGCTCTCAGTTGTTTTTCGTATTTTATTGATATTTCTGAAACAAAAATTGGGTTATCCCAATTTTTCAACCATTTTGAAGCAATTTAAAAAATTTGTACAGATTTCTTGTTACTTTAAAATGTCTAATGTTTTTAGGAGTCAAGGGTGTTACAGTCCTCTTGCTGATATGTATCCTCTTTTTGTTATATTATGTCACTAACAGAGGGCAGTCTCAAAGAACAGTTGCGGTATTGAAATTAAAGAAATTGTTTTCATTTATTTCATTTCAATGCAGAGTTGATCATGACAAGGAGCCAGCCATTGTGAGTTGTGCTGGTTACTATGACGATGATGAGAGCATACTGAGGTGGACATGTCACACAAGAGAGGTAAGAAGATATGGTGCCCGGGACATGGTGTAATGGGGACAGAGGCAGAGCTAGGGTTTGAGATGCCCAGGGAAAGGGTAGGGAATAGTGTGCCTTTTGTGAAGGGGGAAACAGCTGACCTGCTCACATTAGTAACTTTTCCTGAACAATTGTTCACAGAGGACATGAAAATTTCTGCAAACTAGAACAGTCTTATAATTACTACTTATATACTACCTTGGTAACATTGTCTTGCCAACTGTGATACAAATTATGAAGGACCATATTTTAATTAAAGACTAGTTTTTTTGTAGTGCATTCATACACTCTTAGATAGCGAGAACCAATCGGAGCAAACGTTAGAAAAATGTGAACTATGCATTTTGTATAATGCTCAGGCGCATACTATGCACAGTGCTTTTGGACACATTCATTTTTCTTGTGGGTTGATGCATTTATATTTGCTTGTATTTCCAACATTTTAGTGACAATTTTGTTAGAAATAGCAAAAATCATGGAATTTTTTCCTTGTGTATGAACTTGTACTGAGATGTTGATGTCGGGCTTGTGCATTAAATGCATCAACATCTCAATATGTGTGCATTAATTCATACAATTTTACTCCCAACAAGTATTATGCATTTGTCTATAAATAAACAATGGTGCCTATTTTCTTTTATTGCAGAATGTTTGGATGCAGCTACCTATAGAAGAAACAACATAACACTATCTGTCAGGTCATCTCATAGATGAAATCAACAAATACAAGCAGGCACTGATACAGGTTGGATAGGATCTGCATTTAGGCTTACGATTACCCCTATTAAATAAAGCGTAAGATAGATCGTAAGTCTTCATGAAACAGGCCCAGGCATGATAGCATCATAGCAAACATGTTAGGTATATGTGGTGTGATCAAGCAAAATCTGAAGTCGGGTATAATTCAAGTTTTCTACATGATTGTATAAAACGTTTGCAAAGGTACATTTTGTAGAAAACCCCACTGAAATTGAACATTTAGTTCCAAAGATATGAACAATTGAAGTGTTTCCAAAACAGACAACAACAGAAATGTTTTCCTTTGTTTGTCTATGTCTGGAAATCAATATTTCTGTCTGAGTTCTGACTGATTTTTGCTTGATCACATCACATATTAAGGATGAGTTAGACCTAAGTTGATACCACCTGGGGCAAAGCAGCTCTTGTACCAGAGAGTTGAACAAGTTTGATCATGGCCACTTCATACTTCTGTGGGACAGATATTGGTATGCTTCATGCATTTTGGGCATCAGTACAGCTTTACACACTTAGGTAGTAACAAAACCTTCAATTTGTAGGGTGTATGTCTCATCCACAGACCGACAACTAGGTGCTAGAGTTTTACCTATCATAAGTTGCCTTCCAGACTCACCTCAATGTAGCCATTCTTTGCACCTGTTGTTTTATTATAGTTCAACACATTTTCCAACAAAAATGAATGTAAGTGCTCAACTAATGAAAGTTGTATAGCGTATTATGATAAAGACATGTCTTTACCACAACATATGGGAACAGTAAGTATAGGCCTATAGCTAATAGAAATTAGCCAAACAAAAGCAATAAAACTCTCCAATACTTTGAAAAGTGTTGAAAGTGAATGTTATGAAATGCAGAACGATGAGTTTTTTAAATATATTTTTTTATTGTGTGGACACATGATCGATGGACATTATCCCATATACCTGTATCTAATCATGAAAATACAATGAATTGTTTGCTAGACAATTGTATATTAAAAAAATGCAAAAACAGTAATTTTTGAGCATTAGAAAACCAGTATTTTACAGTATAGATAGATGATCATATTTTTGATATGTGTACTACTAAAAGTGCAATGGGCTATGCCAGTTGAAATCCATACACCCCCTATGGAAGACATGACCTTAAACCATCACACAGGGAGTGTGAATTTCAAATAGGATTACCTAAATGGGTGATTCCATTTGAAATTCACACTCCCTGTGTAGAAGATGAAAGTCATGTCTTTCATAAGGGGTGTATGTATTACAACTGGAATAGCCCAATTATTAATGGTGCTGAAAGTAATATAAACAGTAATAAAAACAGTTTGATAATTAGAAATGTAGACTAAGATAGGGAAGAATATGCCTGAGAGAACTCTGATGACTCTATAACAAGCAGTATGTATAATGGTATGTTAAATCAACTGTATTGGATTGTCATAATGGGGACCAAAAAGTGTACCTTTTCTCAATATCATATCTTAGTAAATGTCAATGCATCATAAATCGTGCATGAGAGTAGGTTTGTGCATGTAGGATTCAGCATTATTAGCATACCATAATTATTACATGCACACTGCAAACAAGCATTGCACATTAAAAACATGTTTTGTTAGGTGAATGACAAACCAATTATCCAAATATGCACTTTTAGAGTTCTCCCATTGGGCTATTACATTTAAATTCTGCCATACCCCTGTAAAAGATTTAAGAAAAGTCTTTCATTGAGGGAGTATGTTTTTCAAATGGAATTGGCTAGGGTTCATTATTTTGAAACCCATACTCGACTCCCCCTGTATATGGCGTAAGTTATATCTTCCACAACTGGAGTGCAGTACGGTATTTCAAATGGAAGTTACCCAGTTGTCTATTCTATTTGAAACTTGTGGAATGGAAGACTTGATCAAAATCTTTCACATGGGGAGTGTGGATTTCAAATGTAACAGCCCATTTACTTTATTTCTATTGTATAAATCAAAATAATGTAAATGGTGTATAGATCATTTTACAGGCATGTAGTGACCAAAAAGCTCAAATCCGCCCACTAAAGGGATGGGTTTATATGTGTGTAAATGGAGGAGAAATGGGAGGATTTTGGCATGTTTGCTGTGATTGTTTGCCTAGCAATATTGATCACAAGTACACAATTGATGGTGCATATCAAGGACCAAACTCTATAGTTTTATATTTGAGCACGATCACTTCTGTAAGGTCATGGGAAATTATGTAAATCGGCTTTTATATTTGATGTTGCATATCGGCTCACGCACTTTATTTTTGTACCCAGTATTTCACAAAGTCCCTGTACTCTGATGACCCTATGACTTTTTGCTGGTATGTTGAGCACTTTAAACAATTAATTATAGTACTTACCTCCTACTTTAGGAACATGCGTATGTCTTAATGTATGTCGACCATGTCAACAACCCAGTGTAGTTTTACATGGTTGGAAAAGTCTATTTCCTTTCGCTATTTTGCCAATCATAATTCATAAATTGTCCAACTTTTTTGACAAAAAAGAGTTTTACAACTATTCCGCCAGCAAGGAAACACAAATTTATGTGTATCCAGTGCGTCCTTTACGTTAAATAGTTCAGTTTATTGTCAAGTTGTGCCTCTATACGCCATATTTACGGAATTGATGATACGAGCTGATACAGAATTTTTGAACCCAAATTTCTTGAAATATACATTACCTTTTTAACTTCTCGCCACGAAATTGGATTCATAAGAAGGTCAAATACAAGCCTTCCATTATGGCTGGTATCATCATCTCGATTGGTGTCTTGTGTTAGTATTATTCCATATTTTGCTGGTAGAAGTTCAATGAAACCCTCCATAATTCACGACTACTGTCACTTGTGTTATAAACTCGATGTGTTTACTATATTGTCGCTCAGGTCCGCGACTAATCGCAGGGACCAGTCTATCATTAGCTATTCTATACACTTTTCAATAGCCTTATTGTGATGTGTGGGAGTTTTAAAAGCCGAGCCATGAACAAAATATAATGCGAGCACCGGGGCATCAACTTTAGAGGTGACGGTACCCCCAGCGGTATGTGCCTGTCAATATATGCCCCTCTTTGAAGCCGACTATACCCGATGACCAGGCACCTTCAGTTTTCAAAATATTATACCCAATGACCCCTTTTTCATTTTGATTGTACATAATTGACCCTTTTTTTTTATTAAAAAAAAACCCAACGTTTTTTGTACTGATATGCGCCTACTTCGGCGACGCTTGTACAAAATGTAGGCACATATTATACCCATCAATTCTAAAGTTGAGTGCCCCGGGTCGAGCGCATACTGCGGGCCAATGAACAATGAGATAGTGGCTTTTCTGATATCACTTTGAGGAACTGTTGAAGTATAAATCAGCCAACGAGTAGGTGTGTCCAAATTGCACATCTTGAATTGAGACCAAGACATGCTGTTATTTCAATTGTTATATCGTTCTGGTTGGTTTATTACCTACCATTGCCTACGAGATGCAGTTCTAAGGTGACAGAGGGACAGGTCTGCAATTCGATTCCACAACCATTCATACCTTTCATCTGTTTTATTGTATTATCGTGCGAATTGCTCCGTGGTACCTTACGGGTACCTGAATTTTATTTGAATGAAGATGACTCTGTCATGCTCGACGTCATATTGCATAATTTCTATACAGTATATGCAATAAACCAACCAGAACAGTATAACAATTGAAATAATAGGCAGTTCTAAGATAGGTTAAGAAGAATATAACGTCATTCTGTATTATTATTCAAGGTTGTAACGTGTGTCTATGCTGTCATGTAGGCCTATCTGGCAACAGACACGCCCCCCCGGTACAAACAGATGAAATTTGTAGAAAAGCGTGATTATGACAAAAAACATTAAAAAATGATACTTTGAGGTATTGTTTTTTAATTTTTGTATGGCAGATCATACATACACATGTGCTGAGGTCAAAAAGGTAAAAATTTTGTTTTTGACCCCTGACTCACCTGTCATTCCAAACAACCCCTTAAGTAAGTGTGCTGTATCTTTAAATAATACTGTATTTTGACTTTGGAGGCAGATGCTTTAATCAGTTCGCTTCCAAAGCAAAAATGTGACTCATCATATAAAAACTGACCAGTTGTCAGCTAGCTTCATGTAACAATGAAAGAAGATGGAAAAATATTTAGAAAAATAGAAATAAATTTGAGCTTGCTTTGCCTCATAAAACATTTTTTTCTGTTTTCAACAAGAAAGGTGTAATTTTAAAGCCAACAAATAGCAGTTCATCCTAGTTTTACAATCTCAATTTATTTTCATTTCTGACGACAACTGGTAGGTTTTGAGGTGATGGGTCACAAATGTAGTATCTACAAAGATATCAAGGGTTTATGACAAGAATGCCATATCTGCAATAGCTGCCAGGTGTTATGTTTACAATATTGAATTCAAATATTGTCAGAAGTATTTCAAGCAGCCATTGCAGATAAGGCTTTCTTGCACTAACCCCTTGATATAGCAAATACTGTTTTTTAGTTGGGAGGCAGACATATCAATATTTTGAATTATATTGTTTCCATCTTGTTGAATAAGTGATGTCAACGTGTTGAGGCAGCTGTTTTGAGCGTATATCAGGTCATATATATGCGGTGTCTCTAACTTGTACGCCAACGCTTTGATCGAGTGTGACTTGAAGCTGTGCCCAATGTAAAATAGTATATTATGCTTCCAATGTAAAACAAAGTATAATTAATTATAGTGTGTTTCGTCTGAAATTGAGAGTAACGCCATGTTGGATTTTACCTAGGCAAATTTGAATCTGTGTGTTTATGTGGTTGTGTTGCCAGGGTACAGACAATTAGCCCTTCTCTGTGTGTGTGTATAGTATACCCAGCGGGATTAAGTTAGCTCATGATTCAAATCTGCTAATTCGAAATCTACTAATGCTAATTCGAATCTGCTAATGCGAAATCCAAAATGACGTTGCTCTCAACTTGAGACAAGACATACTATAATAGCAAATCAGATACTGCATTCCTACTTAGGAGGGCGGATGTGCTGAGTATTTCAAAACTCAGGAATCCAAGGTCCAGATTGAATTTAGCTAAATATTGCTATATTTATAAATATTGCTATATTTATAAATATTGCTATATTTATAAACAGATAATTCTTTGCAATACAAGGATTGGGCTACTCCAGATGAATTATATGACCAAGTATGGCAGACACAACTGCAATCCTGGAACAAACTTTGCCACATTTGCTCAAAGCAAATCAAATGTGTGACATGTAAAATGTATATGGAGGGCAGTGAAGCATGCCTCTCATGTATTTGAAGTAGAGACTCAGCCATTCCTCTCCCCCTCCCCAAATCTTGTCACAGACCTGATGGCATTGGCTTACTTTGAATTAGGGGAATGGGGGGCAGAAATTAAGTGTACCTACATGTTTTCCAGGAGTGTAGCATTGTAGGATGTTTTTAATATTCACCAAATCTGACATTTGTAGTAATAAGGATTGACCTTTATTGCCTAATAACAAAGCACTTGACAGTGCAAACAATTCCTATTTCATTTTTGCTTTTGCTGGGGGCACCTGAACCATCGGGCCCCTGGACTTCGTCCACCCTGTCCACCCACTTGCTACGCCCCTACCTGGTTTGTATTATAATGGAAAATTACTTGACCAGGTGCCAGACAAATGTCAGAATGTTGCACCTGCTGCAATATTTGTTCACCTAAACCAACACAAATCATTGCAGTCAGTGATACCAAGGTATTGTAACTTAAAAAATGAAATAAGGTTTCATTTGATGATGTTTGAGCGTTTTGAAAATTGGTCCAACTTTTGCCATAAAATAACTGTCCTCAATTGACTCAAGTACAAGTGCATAAGGGAACAAACCAAAAGTTCAGCAATGTACTATAAATGAAAATCCTTTCGTTAGGGGGAGGGGTCAAAAAGTCTGATTACATTGGTAAAAAACAAGTTAAAATATTGGTCAAGTTGATATTTCAGTTTTTAATTTTCAACATTTCACACTTGTGTTAGAAGGTGGGAGGGGGTCAGCCCCCTGAGGAATGGGATAATTAACAAAAAACTGTGGTATTAAGGCTGTTTCCATTAGGTTGTTTTATGTTTTTGTGGAATGACCAAATGTTATAACGGGCTAATCCATTTGAAGTCCACACTCCTTCTGTAGCAATTTTAACTCTTCCACGGAGGGAGTAATGGGTTTCAAATAGAATAAACAATTGGGTAACTTCTATTTGAAATACTTACTCCATTTGTGGACGATATAGGTAAAGCCATATACAGTAGAGTATGGGTTTCAAATAATTAACACTAACCAATTTCATTTGAAAAACATACTCCCTCTGTGGAAGCCTTTTCTTAAATCTTCAACAGGGATATAGCAGATTTCAAATGCAATGGTCCAATGGGTATATACCATCTTCGTAGACCTTTGTGTAGTGATAAATGAATTTTGACCAAACTGTCAATTATGTCATTTTGTCATGAAGTTACAGAAATAGGTAATTAAATCTTTTATAAAGTGTCAAAATGTAAGTAGCTGTATAAAGTTTCAACAATATCTATTTTCTCACAATACTGAAAGTGCCTATCTCTAGTTTACCAATCATAAGGAATTTTTGCATTATTATAATTATTATTTTTTTGTAAGATGCAAGATACTGATTGTAAAAATGACCATTATACTATTTGCTGTATTTTGTATGTATATTCAACCATGTATGTTATTGTATCAAATATATGCAATTCCATTTTTAAGATGTGCTAATTTTTTTATAGAAATTGTAGAAAATGTATAAGTATGTAAATGGTTATGAACAAACTGATTGGGCTGTTCCAGTTGAAATCACACACCCCCAATGGAAGACATGACATTAATCTTCCACACAGGGAGTGTGAATTTCAAATGGGTTTACCTGAATGGGTGACTGCATTTGAAATCTACACCCCCTGTATATGTGTTGGAGGTTAAGGTCATATCTCCCATAGGGGTGTAGGGATATCAACTGGAATAGCCCATTGGTTCACATGGTTCACATAAGTTTTCCATGATTGCCACATAGTGTCTTATCTGCACAATGTACTCTTTGTATATACCTACACACACAAACGTGGGCTCATTTTATATATGGTTCCACCCACAAATTACCTCATTTTATGATAAGGCAACACACACAATTGGGCTCATTTTATATGGCTCCACCCACAATTTGGCTGGTTTTAAAAGGTAATAGCCAAATCATGTATGGGTTTGATGAGCTAAATAAATTGCCCAAATTGGTGTGAATTAAGATATTTCTCTACTGCATCACTTCATTCATGTTAAGGAACTGTTACAGGATGTCGAAAATTTTGAAAGAAAAAAATCTTTTTCAGGAATTTCCAAAGTTAGGGTCAATATTCTTTTGTACAGTTAAAACTTTTTTCCAGATTTTCCCGATTGAGGTCGGTCAGATGAGGAAAATCAAACAACTTTTCTTTGTTGGCCCTATAATCCGATCCTTTGTAACCAATCAGTGAAGTGCATCACAAGATTTGCAAGGAGAAATCATGACTAAGATGGCTTTGTACTGCCAAGAAATTCGGAAGCGTGCCCTCTACAGCACTATAAATAATAGAGTGGATGTTTTTAGTCAACTAGAGTTGATCAGTATGCAGAAATGGACTATTCTATTTGAAATTCACACTCCACCTGTGGATATATCTTCCACAGAGGGAGTATAGGTTTCAAATATAATAGACAATATGGTAACTTCCATTTAAAATACTCCATCCAATTGTGTAAGATATAGGTAAAGCCACTTTATCATGGCTTGTCACAAACTAAATACAGACACTTCTAAAGGAGAAGTGTGGCTTTTAAAGTAATTAATTGTAGCCAATTCCATTTGAAAAATGTACTCCCTCAGTGGAAGACTTTTCTTACATCTTCCACATGGGTAATGGCACATTTCAAATGGAATAGAACAATTACAACACAATATATCCTTGGATTTAACCAATTGCTTTTCACATTGTGACCTTCAACCGCAAATTTGGCAGAACTATTTCTGAGCTATGGTCAATTCAACCTCTTTATTGGGCTATTCCAGTTGAAATCCATACACCCCCTGTAGAAAACATAAGTCGTTATATCTTCCACACAGTTTCCAGTTTGAATTTCAAATAAGGTTACTTAAATGGGTGACTCCATTTGAAATTTCCACCTCTTATGTGGGGGATTAAGGTCATGTCTTCCACACACTTGCGCACCTGGACCAAGTCTGGATCACTGGATCATGTCATGCCACATGAACAAAATGATCTCATAATAATTGAGTTTTATACAGGGTGTATTAAAATGCTTTGTTGTCTAATGAAACACTAGCTTCTCCCAAATTCGACGTTAGATCCTCTTGCCATGCCTGCAATATACAAAATGTAGTTTTATGACCTTTTATTACATAAATCTACAAATAAGGTTGATGTTATTTTGATGGGACAGCCTTGTCCATACTCACTGGATATTGATGGGTACCAATCATTTTGATACACCCTGTATTCATAAAAATATGCACTTATCAGTTACTTGCCAATTATCTTGCACCATCCAATTTATAAACTATGCAATATTTAGCAATATCTTGTCATTTTAAGCTTTGTTGAGTGTATAAGGTGGTACATTTTTATAAGGTAAAACTATGCAATTTTGTATTTTCATTTTGTACTTGTAATATTTCTTGTAGAGGCTGAATTATATTTTTTGTTGCAGCCTGTGTAACTGTTTATTTTAATTTTGCTAAGAAATCACTCTTGATCTCAAAACTTGCCACATCAATTGCTTGCAAAATTAACATGTTTTACAGTTATTTTACCACTACTCCCTATTCCATTAAAATACAGCATTGATTTTTTTTTAATTAAAAATATTTTCCTGTTTTGCCAGATGAAAAATAGCTAAATCCTAATCCATTATTTATAACTGGCAATGAAAGTCAAATTTTAATGTTTGGTAAATTTTTGGAAAGGGCCAAAAACATGTGTTATCAATTTCAGGGTGCTTTTCATATGGTGTGACAGTCAACACTTGTATGGGGGACTAATTTCAAGTTGTGCATTCTAATTTTTGGAAACAACCAATAATAAGATAAAATATTAAAATTATGAACTAACTCATAGCCTATAGGCCTACTCATCACGATTTTGAGTGCTTACACTTGTGCCAAGTCTTGGACTTTTGAGACTACAATTCGTCGGTCGCAACACATAGTGGCGTAGAGTGATTTTCCAAATTTTCCGTTTCACATAGTGGCGTATAGCTTTAGAGCTAACTATTATCCTATAACAGTTATTCCTTGTTAACTATTAAAGACACAGTTTAATAGTTTGAACCTTAAACTTCAATTTCAAATAGAATCGGGCCACTGAGAGATAACAGTGGAGAAGTATAGACCCCATTACTAGTAGCATATCCTTCAAAAACGGTTTGCTCGGAAACGTATTTTGTCCTTCACATACGCCACTATGTGTTGCGACCGACGAATTGTAAGAAGACATGCAAAATTGCATGCATTCAGCCCATTTTCCCTCAAATTGAAAAATATCAATATTGGACTTTTATTGCCAATTAAAGCTAACTAAAAGATTAGGATTTTATATTATTAGGCAAAAGAAGATACTTTTTTAATTTGAAAAAATCAGTGCTGTATTTTTCTGGAATCAGGAGAATTAAAATTAAAAAATAATACAGCACTTGAAACAGATTTATCAGGATCGTTCATAGTTCAATACAGTAGAAAAGGTTCTTTTTCAGATCCAATTATGCTGGTACTTACTCAGAAATATTTCAATTCCTATCAGGAATCTTGATCACTCTGTTGTGGTGTTTCTAGATGTTTGATGAAACGGCAACACTGTTTGGTCTTGATGACGTAACCAAACTTCCTGGTTGCTGTTTTTTGATGAGTTGATCGTAGATCTTATCAAGTTTGTAAGCCCCCTCGTCTTTGTTCATGGTGTTCTGCCCCCGGGGTTCTGCCCCCTACTTCTTATCCAGATTGCCTCCTTCAACCAGCGTGTTGTTTTGTCTGTTTCTTGGTCAATGATCTGTGCCTCCTCCCACCCAATTACGTGATTTTCGGCTGCTACGTGTTCTGCTATTGATGATTTGTGGATTTCTGATGTTGAGACTTTTCTTTGAGCCCTGGTAAAGCTTTTTGCACTTATTTTCTCTGTTTCTGATTTGTGTTCTGAAAGTCTTGTGCCGAACAAATGACCTGTTTCACAATGTATGTTTTGGGACAGTTTTGCCATGGGATCTCATAAATTGCCTCAGCAGTCTGCAAAGGGTCACGTTTGTCCTTGGGGTGCACAAGCAAATTTCGTAAAGTGCGATGAGGTTTGAAACAAGAGGAAAAACCATGTTTCTTGAAAACCCTGGACACGCGCTCTGACAGTCCCTCTACATAGGGAATGACAAAAAAACCTTTGTTCTTTTCTTTGCTGTCATTTGTCGGCTTTTTCTTTGGTTTTGGATTATCTTTCTCTTCCTTCACCTTATTGATAGTCCATTCCGGATAACCACACTGTTTGAGGGCTTGTTTGATGTGCTACTCCTCTTTGTGCTGATCTTCTGGCTCAGTGACTATGCTATCTTTCCTGTCGAGCAAGGTTCTTACTACTAACTTCTGATGAAGAGGGTGGTGGGATTGGAACTGTAATTCTTATTCAATGGGTGCGTCTTGTAAAGAATTCACGTAATTTGATTGGTTTTCTGGTGTATAATATCTCACAATAGTTGATAGTGATATTTGTCAGGGTAGCGCCGCCACGCAATGCACGCTTTGTTGCTCCTCAATGATCGCGCGATAATGCGTTCGCGTAATACACGTGCAAGAACCAAGAACGCGATTCGGCGGCTTAGATGTTCGTGATGGGTTCGTTCATTTAAGACAACGGGGATGTTCTCACAAAAGTAACTTTATTTTTTTCTGGAAAAAGGCAGTTTTTCTCGCAAAAATTACATTAAAACTGAATAAGAATGAGAATAAATGATAGGATTTTGTCTTTTGCCTATCAATATCGTGTCATAATGGATGGGCTGGCCAATATTTTTATCGTAGTGGATACGGCTGCCACCGGCATCCACTACTCAAAATATTGGCCAGCCCATCCATTATGACACGATATTGATAGGCAAAAAGACAAAATCCTATCATTTATTCTCTAAGTATTGGTCTGTGTGGGTTGGTTTCCTGTATATGCAGAGTTTGGTCGTGCCATCTGGTTTCTTGATGATGTGAGTGTCTAAGAATGGTATGCTGCCTTCTGATTCCTCCTCGTACGTGAACTTAATACTACCTGTCGGATCTACTTGGTTGATCAACTCATCAAAAAACAGCAACCAGGAAGTTTGGTTACGTCATCAAGACCAAACAGTGTTGCCGTTTCATCAAACATCTAGAAACACCACAACAGAGTGATCAAGATTCCTGATAGGAATTGAAATATTCCTGAGTAAGTACCAGCATAATTGGATCTGAAAAAGAACCTTTTCTACTATAATACAGCACTGACTTTAAAAAATGTTAAGCACTTTTGACAATTAATCTTATAGTTTTGTTTTGCAAAAGAAAGAAAATATTATTTGAAATTGAAGATATTAAGTGCTGTATTTTCTCTAGAATCAGGCCAAGGTGCAAATTGAAAAAAAAAAAAAAACTGCTGATGTATGTGTAAATCAATGGTGCTTATATGCTTTGGAGAATAAACTCAACTTATTGCACAATTTATATCATGTATTTGTAGCATCAATTAGTGTTCAACTACAAAAGCATAGTATCAAGACGTAGGTCCATTTGCCCACCTATTTAATTATTTTGCCCATCCAGTAAGTGCAATTTGCCCACTGCCCAAAAATGCCCACAAGTAAATTATTTCAATCGCGATGCCATCGTGTTGTGCCCTTGAGTAAGGCACTTTATCTCTATTACTCCTCTTCACCCAGGTGTTTAAATGGGTACCGGCATTCTTAAATGCTGTGAAGGTAACAGACTCGCTGTAGAGGAGGTGTAGCGATATAGCAACATTACATGGAAGAGTCTGGCCCAATCGCCAATGAAAGAGAGATGGGCACTCTGATCACTGTTTATACAGGATCGTCACCTTTACCTTTTTTTTTTACACATTATCCTCTTTTAATTTCAAGCCAAACAAATGAGGTAAAACAAAGAAAATTGCTATTTCATTCCAGCGCCTAGGCCTAGTACAATGCGTATATCATCTCGCAGATCGTATTATTATTATCATGATTATCGGGAGCTTCACATAGCTGATGGGATAACAAGACATAAGATGAATAGCGATATACACACAGACGGACAGCGCCTACAATGCGTGTATAATCTCGTCGATCATATTATTATCATCATGATTATTGATGGAGCTTCACACAGCTGATGGGATGTACATATGCATAGAGTTACTGATTCAATGGTACGCACATGATGTGTTTATCCAGCACTCGATAGGTGAGCTCGGAATAAAACCAGAGATCTCCGGTTTTATTATAAATTTTAAATTTTTCTGTCACTTAGTCTTTCACAGGGCATTTCTGTACACCAATCGCCATTACAATGGTGTAAAACGTAGAAATTCAAAAACAAATTGAGGATGTTGCTGTGGGGCAAATCACATTATGGCTTTAACTATGAATGACTGAATGCCTTATTTTTTCTCCTTGAATTAAATCAAGCGCAACAGAAAATGAAATCATGGCATCACACCCAAGAGTGTGTCCACCCAGACCGACCGTACCGGTTAAACAAACAAATAATCATGATATTTTATGCAAGTATTACAATATACAAACAATATCAAGTTCAAAGTCCCACACATTATCAGGTTCACGTTAAATGTGCCAAACACTGTAGGCTGATTACTCAGCCAGCCAGCGCCATTGTGCAAACTGTAAAGATGTGATCACTGGATTACTTTCAAAACACACTTGGAATTATTAATTGGGTAAGCATAATAATGACCCTGATTCATTTTATTCATCTATAAAACAATTTCAATCTTCTATAATTTGCCTGATGATGTATGTAACTGTGTATGTGTGGGAGGATGTAGAGGTGGATGTAGAGGTGTATTAAGTTGGAGGTGTATGTATGTAGGCCTATGTAAATGTTTTTATTAGATAAATTATGCAACTAAGGCCAATATATGCTACGGTGGTGTTTGTTTCAGGTCTTTTGAGAATCACCTCATTCAAATATGTATTTATTAATTTTTTTGATATTTTTGAATGAAATAAAGATTTTGATTGATTGATTGATTGATGAATGATTGAATTATGAATAAATGATTTTTTTTCTCCTCAGGTCAAATCAAGCACAACAGCAAGTGAAAGCATGACTTCACAGGCTACCACCTTGAATGAACAAGGTATTGAACTTTCTTTCATTGAGGGAAGACATGCTTATTTTGCTCTGAGATTTTCTTGTTTGCTACTGAGTTCTATTTGAACTTGCCTTCAGTTTTTGACTTGAATTTGTTTTAAACTACAGCATGTAGTTTTTGTTGTTTGCTTTTATATTTTGTTGTCTGTCCCTGAAAAAGAGCAGTTTATCTGCTCGAAACGTCAGGTTTTATTTGTCTGTTTTGTTTTGTTTGTCTGCTCCAGTGTACTTTTTTTGTACTGTTTTGCTGACACTTCTGTGGGCTCTGAAATTGGCAATTTTTGAGTCATTGAACTTTGCCTGTTTTTGTGCCTGCATTGGTTGTTTGGTTTACCGAGTCTGTTTATGTGCACAGTGATTTTCATCACTTGTTCTAGTGTACGTTTGTATTTCCATTGATCCTTGCAGGTTTATCACTTTTGGCTATCTAACTTTACCTACTTCTAATGCCTACATTTGCTGTCCCCCCCCGCTGCATATTGTCTAGTGTGTATTTTACTTGTTTCCCCACTTCAAGTTGGTATACCTTGCTCTTTTTCTTTCCAGAACAAGGTATATTTATTTACATCTTCAATACCTTTAGGAATCTCCTTGAAATAGGCTGGCTATGGTGCCAATATGTGAAGCAAATCAAATTCCACATTGTTATATTTCTAATAATTATTCAGCTTGATTTTGCTGAAAACACATATTTCGATCACCTTTTGCTAAAAAGTTTTTCAAAGTGTACATGTAGTAATCACAAAATGGAATTTTGACACATTTCTTCTCATATCTGAAAACTTCTGACTAGTCATTTTGCTATAATGTTTACGATTTTATTATCATTATTGCTGTTATTATTATGTGTCTAAGGGTTGGGTTAGGATTAGAGTTAGGATAAGGTAAGGGTTAGGGTTAGTGTGGTTTGCTGTTATTATTATTAAATATAATTAATTATCATTATTATTACAGAAGCATTGCCGACAAGTGTAACACCTGGTTTGATTTCTCTGACTAATGAATGGAAATCATGGGCAATTACAGTATCAGGTACATATTTTTTAAATATACATTTCCATAATTTCCTCCAGGCTGTATAGGAAACTTGACATACGAGGCAGACGAAACTACATTTTGGCTGACAGCCTGTTAAAAATAGACGGTTAGCAGTTATAAACTGGTTGAAGGTGTACGGGACATGCCACCATTTTGGGGTACCTTTTCAACGATTTTGGTATATCGATGGGTGGGTTTTCAGTGGAGACCAATTCACCTAATTGGGCACATTTGTTCAAAAGTGGCCCTTAAAAGTGCCTATATAATTAGGGTGGTTTTGGGGTGTTTTTTTGTTGTGAAAAATTGGTATACTGATTGGTTGCAAAAACAGCAAAAAGTAGGTATAGAGAAAGTCAGCATCTGAAAGTCTGTGGCATATCTGTTCAAAATTTTTTAAGAACTGCCCCCTGGAAAAAAAACATACTTGGCAATGTTAAAAATGGCGATATCGCAACCAACTGCCTCATAATTTCCCTCATCCTTCAATCACTGCCCTCTTGTTGGAAAATTGATTAAATTAAAATGTACAATTGATATTATTAGTTTTCATAACAAATGCGAATGCGATCAATTGAACATCAAAGAACTGCTATTTTGGCAAAAAAACAAAAACAAATATGATGATTGCCATGACAACTGGAACAACTTTTCTATCATCAATCATTAGAGCATTTATTTGCTGATCGCACAGTCATTTCACAACGAGGCTCTACCCGCTAAGTGTGTGCTGTGTGTGCGTACGCCTCTCAAATGCATGCTTTAATGACTTGTTTTTACATTTAAAGCGTTTCAAATTTCACATATGTGACCCCTCGCCACAACTGAGCCCGGATGTCACCAGTGCCACTATTGAGATATGCTCCATCGAACTTAACAATAAACAATAGGAAACAAAGGATTTATTGACTGTTTTATTGATTTTTCACTACTTAAATGTCAAGTACTATAGACATGATATACATCATTTTAAAGCTAATTTCAAGCAAAATATTTTGGTTGAATATCTCAAAAATGATGATTGGCGACTTCAGGGCTCAGTTGTGCCGAGGGGTCACATATTTTCGGTCTTTTTCAGACCCCCAAAAAACCTGAAAAGAGTGATAGGCTTGAAAAGTTGACCGATTATGCCCAAAATATATTCCAACAACTACATGTGGTCCTGTGTCACAATCTGGGGTACCTTTGTGTTACAAAGTAAAAAAAATGAAATGTTTCAAACATTTTACCTACATGTCTCATTTGAAGTGGTTCATCCTCCTGAGCATTTTGACACCTTTTTTTTTTATGGAAATCGGTTAAAAAATGAGAGAGTGCAGGCAAAAACAATCACAAAGTAGGTGGGATTTAACCCCATCTCCTTTTTCCACATTTACAATCATTCTGAGTCTCTTAAATGACCTTCTGTATTTATTTACTTGGTTTAGATGTCTTGGAGTTCATTTAGATATTTTTTTACTAGAATCAAATTTTTAATGGGGGTTTTTAGATCAAATTTATGATATGAATACCTCCTCCTAATCCTCCTCCTCCTAATCCTCAACCACCCTTGGCACATTTCATGCCAAACGTCATAAGAAAATAATTAAATGTTTTTTTTAAACAGGATAAAAACACGAGTAGTATAGAATAAATTAGCCTCAATTTAAGACCTATAATTGAATCATCTAAGTGAAGGAATACTCAAGCGACACTGTTTTGAAGTCCACAAGCTGCACATCAAAATGTAACAAAACCACCTTTTTGGGTACCCCAGTATATGACACAGGATCATATGTTATTAAAGTGTTGCCAAAATATTTGGCAAAAAATGTTTCAAAAAATAGTTTACAATAACATTTTGAAAACATGTTTAAAAGATTGTTGTTTAGTGTGTTTTCATACAAAATGTTTAAAACGTTTTCGTTTTCATGACCTTTATATAACTCAACATTTAAAGCCTTAATGAACGATCTTTTTAAATTTTTAGATTTTTCTTTTTTTCTTCCAAAATGATAATATGCAATCATTATGAAAGTTCCCAATACATTGGGACGTGAAAAACATTGGGAATTTGCAAAGAAACAACATCATAAACTTCACCTCTATCACTCGAAACATCTCGCACTATTTGGATTAGGACAGCGAGTGCGGCCTCAGAGTTAGTCTCCTCTGCGCCAGTTTGAGTTACGCTCCTCCACATGTGGAGGAGCGTGACCAAACTAGTTTTGTAGGAGACTACGGTTTGCGATCGTGGCCGACATAAAATCATAATCTAAAAATTATGATTTTATGTCGGACCAACAGAAAATCATCCCGTTTTACTACAAATAAGGCGAATTCTGAAAAAAAGATCGTACATTAAGGCTTTAATGTTATTAAAACATTTTTACTTAAACCCAAACCCAAACTATAACTTGTTTAAAAACGTTTTTAAAATGTTTTTGTGTTTGCTGGGTATGTACAATGTACCTTCTTGAAGGTTTTCATAAAATTAGAAACTTGGCAGCTTCTACCCATATTATTTTGAAACATAACCGTGTAACATTTTCCTTCTTCATTTCTCTGTGTTTTCTTTCTTCCTTTTCTTTCTCTCTCTTTCTTTCTTTCTTTCTTTCTTTCTTTCTTTCTTTCTTTCTTTCTTTCTTTCTTTCTTTCTTTCTTTCTTTCTTTCTTTCTTTCTTTCTTTCTTTCTTTCTTTCTTTCTTTCTTTCTTTCTTTCTTTCTTTCTTTCTTTCTTTCTTTCTTTCTTTCTTTCTTTCTGTCTTTCTTTCTTTCTGTCCTTCTTTCTTTCTTTCTTCCACCCTTCCTATTCTCAGCAATTTTGGGGATCTTTGTCATTGTGCTTGGTGCCATTTGGAGTGTGATAAAGTGTTGTTCTTCAAAGCTTTTGAGTTACTTACGACGTAGAAGATGTTGGAAGTGTCTCAGATTTCTGAGGTGTGTTAAAGCTATACCAGATCCATCTGGTAAGTTCAATGTAAATAAAAGAATTCCATTTATAAAGTGCCAGATAATTGTTCAAGTTCAAGTTCAAGTTCAATTTTATTAAATACAATCAGGCCTTTGGCCCATAGTATTACAAAATATTTTGCATTATAAAGCATCACAAATACACAAACAACACCACAAATTATTTTAAATAATTATATAACTTGTATGAGAAAAACAGTATACTGATGAATAATTTTTACATGTAAAGTATTACCATTAAAATGATTAAGTTTTAACTACACTATTTCTTAGACTGAATGCATGATAAACAAATGCAGCTAAGCTTGCCAAAGTGTTCGAGTCTTGAGTATTTATTAAAGAATAAAACTTTTGACGAGTTGGACGAGTCAAAACCCAAACAGGCAGGTATCTTAAACGCAAGCTGGTGAAAAAATTGCAAATGAGAACAAAATGGAATTCGTCCTCGATATCCCCCGTTTCACAAAGGACACAAATGCGACATTCTCTATCAATATTTTGAATTCTACCCGTCTCAATAAATAATGAGTGACTCGAACACCTCAACCGGCTAAAGGCTTTTCTATGAGATGAAATTTCAACAGAAAACAAATATATTTCAGGATTAAGGAGAGTTTTGAATTCTCGGTATGTACATAATTTATCAAGTGTGCAAACATCGGCGAACCAATCTTGCCTGGCTGTGTCTCTTAACCTGGTTGTCAGTTAGTTTAGTTTATCACAAGATGAGTTCAAAATGAAATTTGTTGCCATTCATATGTTGAATACTGAAAATTTATATTATTTATATAATTTACCTTATTATCATAATTCTCTTTTTGATTCGCAAGTTTCCATCACATTAACACCAGAATGGACATCAAAGGGGTTGTGCATCACTTCCGAAGCTAAAAATTTTGACGATCTAGACAAAGTGAAAGTCCATTATTCGTTCAAGCGGTCAGAGAGTGACAGAGGTGATTCTAACCACAGAAATCAGACTGAAGATATACCACTTCTGGCATCTTCAACGAGTGAATGGACCAAACCGTTCTCTCGCCGGCACATCTTGGAAGGAATTGACAACACATGGCAAGGCATCCTTTCAGCTACAGCATCAGATGGAAGGTACAGCACACAATGTCAGATTCCTGTTGAACAAGGTATGTCTTTATTTCATTGTGTATAACAACTTTTTGCCAGAATACTTTGTTTAAAGGACCCCACCCCCATTGATAATGGTGTCAGGATCTGATAAAAAGAAAAAAAAGGGTATAATACCATTAAAAGGCTACCCAGCAAACACAAAACGTTTTCGACATCATTCGCAAAAGGTTAGAAAAGGTTACCAGAAAACGTTTAAATGTAGGGTTATATAAAGGATATATAATTGGTTTAAAGCGTTTTTATAACATTAAAAAACATTTGTTGATAACCTGACTGTAAATATTCTAACATAATGTGTTTTAGTGTTGAAAAAAATATTTGGCAAAAAATGTTTGCAAGAAATGTTTTACAATCACATTTTGAACATTTTTTGAACAGTTGTTATAGTATGTTCCATACAAAACATTTTAAAACGTTTCCATGACCTTTATATAACCTGACAGTTAATGTTATTAAAATATTTTTATCTAAACCCAAACCCAAATTATAACATGTTTAAAACATTTTAAAAACATTTTTGTGTTTGCTGGGTACAACTTGCCGTACAGAATAATTCAGAAGAAATGATAAATCCAAAATATTTCAGAAGCCTAAAGTGCTCTTTATTTCCTCTGATATATTTTGAGTGGACTCGGATGAAAAGTAGGGACATTAGGCTAAAAAAAATAGTTGACTTGCCCTTTAGGTATCAATATCTGGGTCGGTTGATAAATTTTTTTTTTTTAATTTTTTTTGGGCATGCAATTTTTGCAAAATATGATCTGACACGGACTGACCCCTAGTAGTACTTTGCATAGAGAATTTTAGAGAAATAGAAACAGTATGTGTTTTACAAATGTACGCATCTTCAGGTGCATATTTTACTACGGAAAATGTGATTCAAATCAATGCAGGAAACGCGACTGAACAACACAATTTCCATCCCACATTTCCCTGTTAAAGTTACAGCGTATGTTTTACCTTGCCAAAATTAACGAAACAAATGCAGAAATCGAGTCAAAAATGATGATTTGATGCGTTTATACTGCAGTTTAATATAAATAAAACACATGTTTTGAATATTATAAACCAATATATGGCATTTCTCTATAGTCAAATTTCCAAAAAAAATGACTGTTTTTTTTTCCCTTTAGATTTTGGGTCGGTCGATAAGGACAAGTCAACTTATTTTTTAAAGCCTTAGAGTGACTAATTATAACCAGAATAAAAATAAGAAGAAAAATAATTCTAATAATAATAATTGTTATTATTACAGAATTTGATGTGAAAGAATTGAATAAAGAGTTGAGTGAATTATACAAATCTGACTTACAAGAAATTGTGCTATTTCCATGGCATGAACGATTTCACCTAGCGAAGAATGTGGATGACATCTATGTGGAGTTGGAGTTAGAGAAGTCGGCAGATTCAGATAGGTATCGTGGTTCTATTCTAAAAAGAAAGGAAGATCTAGTTACTCTTAAAGATTCAAAACATGGACATGATGGAAAGGCAACACGCATAGTTGTCAAAGGTGTAGTTGGTATTGGTAAAAGTACTCTACTCTGTAAGCTTGCATATGATTGGGCTACTGATCATAGTAGCTCTCCTTGAATAAATTTGACCTTGTCTTTCTTTTAAGAATGAAAAGGTTGGATCAAAATATGAGTTTGTTTGAGGCAATAAGTAGCCAAATCCTTTCACTTGATGAATCAAAAAATAGAGGTTTATGCAATTACCTAAAACAAAATCAGGATAAAATTCTCATTTTGATGGATGGGTGGGATGAGACAAGCATTGGAAATATTGCATCAGATGCAGCATATGGGGGAACAATGACGATAGAGCAAATACTTGCATGTCGAGAGTTACCCAACACCTATGTCATAGTTTCTACACGACCTCATAAACCACTAGGTACAATACAGTCACGTTATGTCTCAGTAAATGTCAACGGATTTTCAAATGACAGTAGCAAAAAGTACATAACATCATTCTTTTCAAGTGAGAGAGATTTAGAGGCAGATGGGTATGAGGAATTCAAAACCGAGGACGCATATGAGGATGAAAATGGGGACCAGGATAAGAATGAAGATGAACATGAAGATGAATGTAAGGATGAATATTGGGAGGATAACGAATATGGGGATGAATATGATGGTGACGTGGATGACGTGGATGAGGATGTAAATGAACATGGGGCTGACTTTATATATACATATGGTGATGAGAATGAGACAGTCAAAAAATTTAAGAATGAGCTCAACAGTTCACCAATGCTTTTACCTTTATCTAGGATTCCTATTATTTTGATGTTACTTTGCACAGTCTGGAACGAAGTCAAAGATTTTCCAGACACATTGTGTGATCTGTATCAAACATTCGTAAACACAATTGTAGAAAGATACAACCACGCCTGTCAAGAAGGCAAAACTGGGGACGAGCTGAAAGATTTGGAAGCCTTTCAGCTAAAACTAGGGAAAGAGGCCTTGGAAGGACTAGTTTCAAACACAAATATTCAGGAAGATATTGTTGAGTTTCCGATAAATGCGTTTGCTGACGCGATATGTCGTCTGGATGGTCTGGGTACAGGTCTTCTTAGAAAAGAATGGAGGTTAAATGTATCTGAAAAGAAATTGGTATCTTTCTTGCATAAATCTTTTCAAGAATTCTTTGCAGGCAAGTACTTGGCCAAGTTATTTGACAGTATGTCAACTGATAATGATGATGAAAATGAATTTAGAACCAAATTGAAAGGAATCAAAACCTGGGAGCTTGTTCTTCAAAAATTTGAAGTTCTTAGATTTTGTTGTGGTGCGTCTCAGTCAGCTGCCACAGCTGTCATTGAACACGTTATTGGTATTTTTGATAACGTCTACAGGAACCGCTATACAGAGTCTACAACGAAGTGTAGGGTTGACCATGTACATCATGCGCATATTGAGTCTGAAATTGCGCTTGGTCGTGCAACAGATGTGTGGGGTATCACTCTCGGTAGTGATGCTAATTGTGTGCCCATACTCACTCTGTTACAAGAGAGCAAATTGAAAGAAGACCCTACTCTTATATCTGTATTCAAAAAATCCATATTCTCAGATGTATTATCTGTTCATATTGACTGTGATGATCCCAGGTCACTTCCACTATTCAAATCTTTCATTGAATCTGAGATAGGGAAAGAAACAAGGAAACACGTCAAGTCAATATCTCTATTTCGGGACACAACTTCACACTCAAAATTTACACAAGATATACCAAACTGTGTAGATATACTAAACCATGTTCCAGACGTAGAGCATTTAGATATAAATTTGAAGTTGGCCAGTAGGTTTCCTGCGATATCAATAGAGTTGAGCACAAAGATAGCCTCCATGTTAAAACTATCGGTATTGTCCGTATCTGAAGCTGACCTTACCACGCGTAGTGAGAATGACCTTCTGCTTCAACTTTCCAAATCTCCACACAAGTCGCTTAGACATGTTGAATTTACACGGTGTACCTTTGGTGATGGAATCAAACACATTGTTGCAATATTGAAGCATCACCCTATTAGTTGTCTCGTGCTTGATGGATTTGATGCCATCAAACTTAAACCACTGAGTGAAGCATTTCCCATTCCATCAACTCTACTAAGTTTGGATCTATCTGGCTATATAGGTAATGTTGATGTAGATATTGACTCATTGGTTCGTGTTCTACAGCACTGTCAGGGTTTACAGAAATTAGGACTTATATATGCTAGAATACATGGATTAAACGGAAATGAAAAACTGAGTTTGCCCCTTGCCAAAACACTGCTGACATTAGAGTTGTCTGACAGTAATATAGGGTGCATCATTGAGTCATTGACTCATGCCCTATATGATTGCAAGCAATTAGAAATATTGAGACTTGATCGTAATCAATTAAACAGTCATCATATTAAGACACTCAGTGAACTGTTTTCATCCACACCCAACCTGAAAGAGTTGGATTTGAGTTCGAATTTGATAGGGATGAGTATTGAGTCATTGACTTATCACCTGCAGCATTGCCACCAATTATCAGTATTAAATTTAGATTTTACAGATTTGAATGGAGATGCAGGTGTCACTACATTGGCAAACACCTTCAAGCATTGGCCCAATTTGACAGAGCTCCATATTGATGGAAATAAAGATGTAGGAAATGCTGGCTTGGATGCTGTCCTCCATAACATCCATCAGTTATCAAAACTTACTATGTTAGACATATCCGCCAGTATTGACAGTCAATGTAGTGAACTGGTCAAGAAATGTCTGCAGGCAATAGGAAAGGAGATGAGGGATGCTGGTATGATATTCTGGGTTTTGGAAGGATAACACTCCAAAATATCCTGCACATTTCAAAAGCAGCAGCAACGAAATAGGTCTGCACGTCTGTCCCTTTAAAAGCATTGTAGATATCACTTGGAAGGTGGTGGTTACACTGAAGATGGGTGATGATTGCAATGATGGCTTTTATAATACATTCATGTTACAAAACGATCCCTTTTCAAATAATTTGCAACAAATTTGAACATCTCTTAGAAAAATGTTGTTCCCTTAGAGTTAAAATGAGAACATTATTGTTTCAGAATGAGTCAATATGTATTTATAATATTGTAAATACTCAATCAAAAACTTACCAAGTCTTGGTCCACCACGATCCCAACTTTTAGACTTTCTAACGTGCACCGAGGAAACCTACACAGACTATAACAAATAAATTATCCAATTGCAATTTTGCTTTTAAGAGAAAAAAATAAAAAGGGATTATGGCATCAACTATTCGCAGTGGAATTGGTACTATCTCAGCGAACTGAAAAAAACCCCACCCAACAACTGTACTTGATTCTTTACTAGCTCGGGCTCAAACAGTATGCCCAATTGACTGAATCGTCCAGAAAACAAGTTGGGCAGCTTTTGACATATTTGCCCATTATCAAGCTTGCACCGCGTTAAATTGACTTTCATGATTATCGAATTGCATTTTTGCTTTTCAGAAAAAAATTAAAGGGGTCATGGCAAAAAATTTTATTTTAGTTTTAGGTGCTTTATTTAAATAAATTAAATGCCCTTGCCTTGCTGATCGATGATATATCTGAGAATATATTATTAAGGCTGCCTTGTCCGTATGACTATAAATAGTATTGTTACTACTGTGAATAGTATTGTATAGTGATACATGCTACCTTTATACATGTAACATGTGTAATAGGCCGATAAGTGTTTACTTCAATTTCACGAATTTTTATTTGCCATATTGAATTTAATTTTAAGAAGGAGATTGGCATATGATAAGCAATCAAGCCAGATAGAAGCTAACAATCAAGCAAGAAAGAATGAAGGGAAGGAGTGAGGAAGAGAGGAGGAGATAGAGAGTGAGAGGGGGCCTGGACCCGGCCCCAACTCAACACAAAAGTTTTGCAATGGTTTTTCATCAAATTCACCCCCTTTTTCATACAAAATCGAGGACAAAATTGGGCCAAAAACAACCCCTTTTTTGTGGTTTTCAATGACTACAATTTCCAACACCCATTTTAAATGACTAGAATTTCAAACACCCCTTTTTCAATGACACTAAATATTGCCAAAAAATTACTAGATTTTCTCAAGTACCCCATTTATCCGAATTTTGCGGACAGTGCAAATTAAATACCCCTATTTTGCTGATTTCACAGTCAAATCTCATGGACAGTCCAACTTAAATACCCCTATTTTGCCAATTTCAGCGGTCCTTGCTACTGGTAAAAAGTTACCCCTTTTCCGCACTTTTTGGTAACTCTCATGGTTGCCAACTTTTGTGTTGAGTTAGGGGGCCGGGGGCCTGGAGGGAGAGAGAAATTGAAACGAAAGAAATAAAGAGAAAGAAATTAAGATAAGAGGATTAGAAAAAGATAAATATGATGGGAAGGAGAATGAGAGTGAGAGGGGACGAGAGAAGGAGAGATAGAATGAGAAAGAAAGGAGAAGAACAGAAAGGAAACAGAGAAAGGAAAAGAACATGGGACAATGATTCTAAACTAAACACATAGAAAAGCCATTATGTCCAACATGTCAGCACTCAAATCGGACAAAACAGATGAATAGGCCCTACTAAGAAGCCTCAATCCGTTGGTAGTGACTGGCTGATTGTCTTCTTGACACCTGGATGGTTTTGGTGTTTCTAAAAGACTTTAGTAAATTTTAGAAAGATCTCGGCCCGTCTCTGTTTAATTTCAATTGCTGTTCTTTTTTTTTTATATCGCTATGGACTCCTTGATCATTCTGTTGAGAGTCTTGAGAGCATTTTGACAACCTTAATGTATGTGTGTGTGTGTGTGGGGGAGTCTGTATGGTGTCCGGTATAGACTCCGGTGGGCTGAGATCTTCCTTAAAATTTACGAGACGGGGTCCGAGATATTCCTAAAAAACAACAAAACCACCACAAAGTGTGAAGAAGACAATTAACCAGTTGAAATCATATTTGCCCAAAAGAATTTGTATTTACTTGTGATTCGTATAACAGTAGGCCTATGCCAAATGTGGGCACTATGCATCTCAGCTTTGGTTAATGTAAACAGCTTCCGGGGTAAACCCCTGGACCATATACCAGCCCAGAGGCCCTTCAGACCTAGATCCACGCTGATAGGATCGCACTTCGTATCTCGCCCTACGTACGGCTTTAACATCACCTCCAATTCATCACCCCAACTTTTTTTTACAACGGATTTATACAGTGGTGGCGAATTTAAGGTGGGGGACGAGCATATTTTGTTCTGTTTCAACTGGGTCGTGGGCGCAAAATTTTCAAATGTATCCTATTCTAGCCCCAAATTATGGTGAATTTTGCAATTTGATGGGTCGAGTACAGGCTTTGGTTCATGATTGTGATGTTGCAGGTTCGAATCTCTCTGTCATCTTGTTGTGCACTTTGGCAAGGCCCCTTAGCCTCTTTTGTCTCTCTCCACCTACGCGAAAAAATGGTACCGGTTTATGCTGAACCATCCCACAGTATACTATAGGTCATACTGAGGAGTCTTACTTTGTTTTGTTTTGTTTTATTTCTTCTTTAACCTGGGACACTCAATCAGTTGAAAACACAATTAATCATCTGTTCTTCCTTGAGGCCCAGGGCTTGCCCTACCTCTGCGAAACAATTGGGTATTCTGGCCAGTGAACACTTTACCTTAAACCATATCATAATGCAAGCTTACATTGTAACATACGTACATTTCTTTTTCAAATATATGAATTATTAAGTTGAGATGTGGAAAGCTTATAGAATTTCAATAAGACTATAATTTTTGACATGTACATTGATAAAAGATGAGTGTGTTGTGTTATTAGTCGATAAACCTGGTCTGATATGTTTATAAACACACGTCGGGAAAAATATAAAACGATAAAAAATTAATGGTTTTGCACATTATTTCAATTTCTTTTTTTTACCTGTTTTACCAAAACCTAGCCCTACATGGCCTTTAAAAAACACCAAAAAAAACCAAACCATATACTACAAGACACCATCCTGAGAACTGAAAAACCCAGTGACAGCTCACAACCCAGTGACCGCTCACCCTGAGAATTTCTCGGGGTGAGCGGTCACTGGGTTTAGCAGTTCTCATGATTTTACATGGTTTTTTTGAGTATATAGTTTGTTTTAAAAAAAGGCCCTGTGGTAGGGCTACCAAAACCCTTAGTTCATTTTGAACAGCTTGTCCATGCAGGACCTCTCTTCTCTTTCAAGCCCTAATGCTTCTAGTCTTTGTCAAAGACGACTCACGATCCTTGCCGAGGGGGGGTCGCGGGAGCGGCGATCAGCGAAGCCGCGAGCGCAAAAAACAGCCGCGACCCCCCCTCAGCAAGGATCGTGAGTCGAGATTACCATGCTGTACTCCTACACATGTTGGTAGCTCGTGGGTAATCAGTTTCCCAGTCTGTAACACAGACTATAATGCTTCATGTAGCAAGGCCACTGATTCACTAGTTTTATACACCGATATGGTATTATTATTACGGGATTTTGATTGAACACATTGTTGAAAAACAAAACAAAAAAACGGACAGGGCTTACAAAAATATTGTAAATAATGTACAATTATGTAATAGTGCAGGTTTTATGCAATTTAATGTAATGTAATGTAATGTAATATAATGTAATGTAATGATATTATGTAATGTAATGCAATATAATGCAGGTCATATGTGATGTAATGTAAATATCATGGACAAACAGGATGTAATGTAATGTAATGTAATGTAATGTAATGTAATGTAACCAGGCCCATACATGGGGGGGTGCAGCAGAACTCTCTCCCAAAAAATCCATAAAAGTCCACTATTTGCTATTTATTCCAATAATAGGGTCTGAAAGTGGGAGAAATTTGACAAAAGATCCACTTTTTGGTCATAAGGCCTTCAAAAAGTCCAAAAAAGTGTAAGTTTTGGGGGCTTAAAGTTTAGGTCCACTTTTAACCAAAAATCTGCATAAGCGCACTTTTCATTAAAAATGAACTTTTTTGGAAGTCCCACACCCGCAAATAAATCCTGGGTACGCACCTGAATGTAATGTAATGTGATGGATATTAAGGATTGTAATGTAATAATGTAAGCCTTATGTAATGTAATATAAATAAATTTGAAATAAATGTAGGATCTTTCGAGGGCTCTGATAGCAATGTTTGCACAGTATTTTTTCTGGGACATGACCGCACATCAGACATATTGAATTGCATTCTGAAAGACCTAAAATTTTATGTCTGATGTGTTCTCATGTCCCAGAAAAAGTACTGTGCAAACGTTGCTATCCGAGCCCTTAAAATTTGTTTTTGGCATATTTGTATGCATGCGTCCCAGCTTACACCTAATTGAATTCAGCCAAATTCATTGTGTTATTAGGACAACAGAGCAAGTTTAAATCCTCCATAGAACACAAAAGTTAAGCGGCTAAGATTTTAAGATCAGTTTTCTTTCATTTTAGCTCACCAGTATGACTTAAAATGACCAAATTAGAATGTGACCGAAATCGTATATTAAGGCTTTAATACTAGCATTGTCATCATTTTGGGATAACATTTTATTGACAGAAATCTTACAATATTGCATAATGTGTATACATTAATTCAACTTTGCAGTAGTAATTTGTTTCTTTCCTAATTGAATCAGTCTTAATTTCTGTGGATGACAATTTTATCACTTGCTAATTCCGTTAGGTTTATTCATGTTATTTGGGGTTTTCTATATCATCGCTGGGCAGGAAAAATATCATGTAAATTTGACCTCTGAAGTCAAAACCTTCTATGTAGTAAAACAATGTACAATAGCAAAACCTCATATATGTAACAATTTCTTCTTTTTGCATGAGACCTTCCAAAAGGTTTCAAATTAATAGTTATACGGGCGTTATACTTATTTGGTTATTTACAGACACTTAAATTTATGCAGAGCCGTGTTTAGACACTTTTTGCAAATTGACACACACGAAAATAATTTTGCATTAGGTTTTGCATTTGAACTTTGGAATTACGTATTATGAGGTTTTCCTCGCCCAGCGGTGATATACATTTTATGTTTATACATATTTGTTATTTTGTATGATTATAAAAGACACAATTACTTTTAGATTTGATTTTCAAATAAAACCTTTCTTTGTTTTGATTGCAATTAACAGTTTTCATTGTATGCCATAGCATTATACTACATGTTTTCATAACCACAGGATTTGTGTTTCAGTTCCAATTTTGCTATGCATTTATGATTTATAGTTGTTTAGTACATAATGTCAATAATGTTATTATCAGGCTATTATCTTTACAATTAAAGATAATACAAGCTGTATCAAAATGATTGGTACCTATTAGTTTCTAGTGATATGGACATGACTGCCATATGAAAATGCAATAGGATCCACATAATTTGTTTATTAATGTCATAAACAGAGATAACTCTGAATTATTGTCATTTCAAGAAGATCCTATGTTGCATATAGAATTAAGAAGCAGGCTTTTCAATAAACATCAAAACTGATGGGTACCAATCATTTTGATCCAGCCTGTATACACAATGTGTACACAATTTTATCTGATAGGATTTGTCAAGATATTTTCAATGACACAATTGCCTGTATATATGGTATATATGTGACCCCTCGGCACAACTGAGCCCGGATGTCGCCAGTATCCTGTATCCTGTATCCTGTATGGGAGATCCCGCCTTTTGTTCAGGCGCACCGCTGATATAGCGTAAAAAGTTACATGTAGAACAACAATTAACAATTGTCACTGGTTTCACCACAGTTCACCGACCACCACCATAAACATTCAATTGTTAGGCTCACTGCACACCTCCAGGCAAGGGAAAGTTCAGGTGAGGAGCAATAATGCAGATGCAACGGAGGAGTATGAGTTTACATGTACATGTATGATAATATTGAGCATCTGATTAGGGTCATGCAAAAATGTGAGTTTGTGAGAGCCCTTGCAAGGGGCATGCATTATTGTGGATGCCTAACTGCAATACAACATGTATGTCATTGGGATTATGCAAAAAGCACAATAGTACAAACACTGGCACACTTTAGGGATACAATAAATACCATATAACGTGCTGGGGTGCATGAATAAACACAGAAACCACAATTATATAAATATAAATATGAGTCAGTACATGGCATAGAAATATACAATGAACCTTATTCATGTAAACATGATAAAACATACATAGAAATATAAGTTCAGCAAACATTAGAATACACAAAGGGTCAAATTGGGTGTCAGGAAACATAGGTTTCCAGACTTTAAATACGATGCATATAAGAACACTAAGGTTTAGACAGGTTCTCCAAGAGCATGCTACGTTGTCTGTGGAGCGCGAAGCACAGCTTCCTGCTAATAGGTTCCACAATTTCAGCAAGTTGAAACTCTGAAGTCATGGCCCTTCTGATAACTTGATGGGAGCAGTCCAGAATGAGCTGGAGCAGAAGATTCTGGTTGCTGAAGACTGTGTCAACTTCACTTTGAGAGCAAATCATGAGCAGCTCGTGCTTAAGCAGTTTCATGTAGTAAGATCTCTGTTGGTTGAGTTCGGTGCATCTGATAAGAAAGTGACATCTGTCTTCGGGCTCTATCTCACACATCAGACAAGTGTCATTGGTCTTGTACTGGTTGAACTTAGCTCTGTTGCACTGGAGCACATATGTATTGGTAAGCAGTCTGGCTTTGATGCTGGCATGAGTCGCCTCACGAGGATTAGTGGAAAGAGCTGTCCATACTTGGTGTGGGTGGCCTATTTGAAAGTTGCTAGTGTTAATATGGTTAAGAGATGATTTCATCTGTGCTTCACTTTGCATGTTTTCATTCCAAACAGCACTGATAGCTCCACTGGTTTGAGAAGTCCACTTGTTTTTCTCAGGGGGGTTAGCAATGACATCATAGATTGATGGTAAATGATACTTGTTAAGCACTTTCCTCACCTTCATAAACCATGACCTGCTGTTGAATGATTTAACAGCAAGTTGCCTGATAGCGAGTTCTCTTTCAGTGCAGCTCATATCTCTAGCAATGCTTCCAAAAAGTGAAAGAATGGCAGCATCAACACAGGCTTCGACTGGTTTTGCACCTAGTAGGCCATAGACGGCAGCATTCGCAGGGGCTGGTGACTTTGGCAAAATTGAAGTTGCCGTAGTATCTTACGCTGAAACTTCTCAAGTTTGTCGATATCGGCCTGCTTGTAGCAAATGGCATCAAGACCGTACAACATTCTAGGTAGGGCATAAGTTGACCAGATGTGGTGAGATATATGTGGTGCAAGGCCATTCCTTCCATGGAGCCCCGCACCCATTAATGCATACATAGTTCTTCTAGCCAGTTGGACTCTGGCATCAACATCAAGAGTGTTACTTGTATTCCGGCAAATTCCACTATTAAGATATGCTCCATTGAACTTACCAATAAACAATAGGAAACAAAGGATTTATTGAATGTTTTATTGATTTTTCACTACTTAAATGTCAAGTACTATATACATGATATACATCATTTAAAAAAAAGCTAATTTCAAGCAGAATATTTTGGTTGAATATCTCAAAAATGATGATTGGCGACATCCGGGCTCAGTTGTGCCGAGGAGTCACATGATGAAGAAATAGATGCATTGCTCTTTAACATAGAGGCCCAGCAAACACAAAATGTTCTTAAACATTTATTCAAAACGTTTTAATAACATTTAAATATCGGGTTATATAAAGATCATGAGTATGTTTTTAAAACGTTGTTGTAAAATATTTTGGGCGAATATTTTTGCAAAATATTTTGTTAATTTTGATAACATTCTGTCAGAAAGTTTTGCATCACATTTTCAAATTGTTTTATGAATGTCATTTAACATTTTTATAACCTGTCATTTATACCATTGTTTTTGCTTGGGCTGTCTTATTTCAGCTTCATTTACTTCTTAATTATTTGATGCGATTTCTACACTCAGCAGCCTTAGTTTAATAATTTATCTTACCAGTAGACAAGATGGATGAATTTGTAACATTGTAACAATGGTGCTGTAAATATATTTGTATGAGACACATATTTTTATACTTTTTATTTGGTAGAATAATTATATCAAGATTATTCTAATCATAATTAGAGAGGGCGGCCTATCTGCTGTGTCCTGGCAGAAAATCAGTCAATATGAGACATTAAATATTAATTCAACAACTCTTCCTATACCTTTGTACAGGAGCCAACCGTTGTTAAACCATGATGAATCCACACTTTTACTATAGCGTATTCGCCATGTCTGGAACTTTTTTGCGTGCAATTAATGCGTGTGCAAGCTTGCAAGTTGAATCTGAGAGCTGTTGAATTCAATATTTTTCAGGTAGCGGCTAAACATTGCCGTTTTATTCTGTAGGCCCTAGTTTTATTGCTGATATCAACAGAGAAATTATTGAAGTTTTTTGTAAAGATGAGTGGCAATGATTAAGTGATATTCCTCGTGAAATAATCGGGAATCATACGATCTTTAGCTTCTTTTCGTTGTTGAAAGGGATTCAATCATGTTTCACCATTGTTCATCACCGTTTAACAACTCGCGTCCGGCAGCGTCTGCGTGGTTTACTTTCGCTCGGGCAGCTAAAGCTGCACTCGCAAAGTAAACCACGCAGACGACGCAGCCGCATCGTTGTTAAACGGTGATGAACAACGGTGAAACATGATTGAATCCCTAAATGCGAGGATCCAGAGGATACATGCCTGAGAAAATATATAATAATTAAAGAAACGGAGCTCAGACAAACTGGCATTATAATAAAGGAGAGAAAAAAACGGCGAATTCGAGAGAATAAAATCATTACATGTTCAATTCGCCGGTAGATCCGCCATGAGCTGTTGTGGCGTGTGGTGGTGAGCTGTACGACATGTAATCGTTAGTGCACGCTGGTTCGAATCCGAACTGTTCTTATTTTCTCTCTCCTTTATTATAATGCCAGTTTGTCTGAGCTCCGTTTCTTTAAGATTATTCTAACAGACAATCATATAAGTAATGCCGATGTTGTTTATCCTTAATGTTTATATTTTGCTATGTTTCTCATTTTACAGTGCTAAAAGGTTACAACTTCTCCCCCACACTCTCAGAAAAATGGGTTCCAAAATATGTCCTCTATATGAAACCCGCAATGGTTCTGTAATGAAACAAAAATGGTTCTCCAAAGGATAAAAGAACCCTTTTCTAGAGGGTTCCATATAAAAGGGTTCTTTAAGGTTTTTTAGAACGTTTGTTTCTGAGAGCTGCATGGTAGGCATATTTCAGTAAATGAACCATTTGAGTATGCCCCAACCATTGCAGGGGACGCTAAGCCATCAGTCCCATGTACAGGGGGTCATATACCTGTTGTCCCTTGTCTTGATCATTTGTTCATGGGTCTAGTAGTTCTTGTAGTTGAAACTCAAAATTGTCTTTCTATTGTAACATAAATGACTTAGAAAGGAATAGCGCAAGATAAATGACTTATGACAATGTAAATATAAACAAACTACTATTTTCATGTTTTATATATTGTGTTATTTATATTTCGAGGTATTTTCCCTCATATTCTTTGTAAATGTACATAATTACTGTAAATATGTAAGTAAATATGTTGCTCTCTTTTTCATGACAGCGCTTCGCGCTCTAAAATCATATTAAAGAAACATTTGAATTGAGTTGATGGACAAACTTGTTTACCATGTCATTTATTGTTGTCAAAAAATGGAAAACATTGCAAAAGTCTGACACTGCGTTAGTGCGTAGGACAGAAATTGAAAAATGGATGCGCTGAGTCCGAACCTGAAAAACATGGCGCTAATCACTCACCCTGTACATTGCATGGCAGTTGATCTGTTTTACAGGCTGTGACACAGACTAGTCACCCATTTAAACTTATTAAGATTTAATATGATGGTCCAATAAGGTACGAAAAGGCACTCCCTGATGTATGTGTATATAATTTACATGTACTCCTCACAAAAGTATCCTTACAAAATCATTCTCTTAAGGGATCTGGAATGAGCATTTTGAGTGTTTCGACAGTATTTTTAATGGAACATGAGACAGAGCTGCCAACATTTGAATTTTGAAAAAAGGGTGATTTCCTGTTGCAATCGGGGAGATTTGTCAAAATGTCTTAATGGATGAAACCATTTCCTTTTCAGGGAGATGACCAAAAATTAAGGGTTCTGAAGGTTTAAAAGTAGGGAGTCTCCTGCGAAAAGAGGGAGAGTTGGCAGCTCTGCATGAGAGCACCTCAGACCTATCGAATTGCATTCTGAATCTGAAGCATGTCTTTCTGATATCAAATAATTTTCATTTTTGAAAATCATGATATACAAATTTTATGACAAATTATACAAATTTATATTTTTATTTTTGATATATAACATTCCTCGAAGTAAATTATATAAATCTAATGATATATTCTTAAAGTGTATGTAGGTGGAATGAAAAGCCGACGATCAGTTGAAAATTTTGACCTTTCGTATTGAAGATATGGATTTTTTCCCAAAAAGACCTAATTTTTTGGTGTTTTGGGAAAAAAAATCCATATCTTCAATACGAAAGATCAAAATTTTCAATTGTTCGTCGGCTTTTCATCCCACCTACATTCACTTTAAGTATTAATCATCAGATTTCTTAAGTTTACTCCAAGTACTGTTGAATATCAAAAATCTCAATTTTTATTGATTTGCCATAAAATGTGTATTACATTGCGAATTTCAAAAAATCAAAATTATATGATATCAGAAGGACATTCTTCGTATTCAGAATGCAATTCCATATGTCTGATGTGCTCTAATGTCCCACAATAAATACTGTCCAAACCTTCATACCCCTTCCCTTAAAGACACTAAAACTAAATTACCGTAGTTGATTGATGGATACTTGTTCTTTGTATTTTGTTACCTCATTCGCTATGATGCAACTTTATGAACTTATAGCAATTAATAAAAAAGCAAGCTTTTTTAAGTGTCAAAATTTACATTGACTATTCCCTTGATACACACAGATTATGAGCACAGATCTGTCAGGAGTAAATATCCAAACTTATCACTTTTAAAACTCTACTTTTAGTCATTCAAATGCATATAGCTTGGGGGAATAATGTCAGCTTGTGCCAAATAAATCCCTCCAATATTTTGATAAGGGGGATTGGTCCATACAATCATCCCCCCTCCCCAATGTTGATGCCTGTATGTGGGTTTCTGACCAAATTAGCCTCATATTTGGCCATTTTGGCCTAAAGGGTGCAAATTGTTGCACTCTTTGCGCAAATTTATTCTACTTTTGCGCCATAATTTCACCATTTAAGCTTCAATATGTTAAAAATTTCCGTGCACATTTGTACCATAAATTTATTCTGTCGCCAAAAGGTGCTGGATTCACTATATTTCAAGAAATGTTTTTTTAACCCTATCCCCCCACTTGCAAAAGTGCACTAAAAGTGGTACAGCTAGAAAAGTGCACAGTGGTTGAATTCCTGAATAGAGTAAACATGGTAAATGAACTTTGTTTCATCATGATATTGATCTATAATTTCTTTTGATATTCCCACACTTTCTGCACCAACCAGGAATAACCCAAAGAATCTAATTCCATTCTCAATACTGGTATCAATGTTATTGAACTTGGTACATTCATATGAAATCTTAATGCATATCTCTCCTCCGTGATCTTCAATTCTTTGTGCTCTCGTAATATATGCCCAACTTCTTCTGGTTTTCGCTTGATAAAGTACACCGCCTTACCAGGTGTCCTCAATATGTAGCCCAAATTGAGTTTTTCTAGTGAAGAAACTGCATCTGTGTATTGTTCTTTGCTTACAATACGTATGTGTAGTGGTCCTCGGCCTATGCAACGGTAGGTGTGTAAAGGTGAAGCGCTATGAAGAATGTAAGACATCACTTCTAGGGTAGTTTTTTGACGATGGTGTGTTGGTGGCTTTGCTCTGGGTGGTTGATGTGATGTTGGGTTTATCTGTTGAAAGAATTAAAATGTATTACAACATTAATGGTTCTTGTTTGCAATACATGATAAACCATGCAAAGATGGCATAACAACATTACATGTATAAACCTTTTATAATATAGCTTATAAGTAGGAAAGACTTAAGTTGTTCAGGAATCCATGAACTTTAGCTTTGAAGTCTTGAAGACCAGTATCAAATGTCACCAACAACTTACCTACTTGCAACATTTGAGTGTACAGAGTTGCAACATTTACTGTAAAAACGTGGCTTTGAGCAAACTGTATAATGCAATTTTATCAGTTTCGCCGTTGAGCCATTATTAAAGGAGGAAATATGACCTCTGGTTTACGAGAGACCATATGTCCTGTGTTCAATTCCTGAGCGGGATCACTTTTCCTTTTTCTTTATGGCTCGACGACTAAACTGATAAAATTGCATCATAATTTCCTATAGCAAACCTTTCTTTTTATTATAGGCCTAATTTACAACATCCTGAATCACAAAAATAATTTGCTAAGAATGCACAGTTTCTTTATTCTTGTATTAATCATGATATTTATTTGAATTACTAAATATTCAAAAGCATGATGAAAACAGGCAAAGGGTAATTCAGGAAAAGAAAAATAATACTTGAAAGTGATTTTCTTTCCTGTTACAATACACTTATCAAGCAAGGTATACTAAAATAAGTAATTATAGTGTCTCATCTCTAGTTGACAGTAGCCCCATGTAGGATATTGCTGTGGCAGATCCAAATTGATTCGCTTACGCGGTTGCGTGCCAGCGTATGGACAAATCACACTTTTTACGTTTGTGTTGTAAATTGTGCATACACCCTGCGGGATTAAGTTAGCATGTGTGATTCGAATCTGCCACTGAAAATCCAACCTGGCATACATATAATTATAACATGAATGATAACAAGGGTCTAGTACTAATTCGATGACTGTGGTCTGGAGGTTGTCAACAAGCAAATAAGTAAATACATTATAACATCAATGATAATAAGGGTCTAGCCTATGTAGCAAAAATAAGTGGCTGTCTTTTTTATTTATTTATATTTATTACGACTGCAAAACTATAAAAATATACATACAAGGTACTGCATATAATAAATTGGCTGTCTGTTTGCTGGAGATTGTCAACAAGTATATAGCCACACAGTGGCATACAGTCTAGAGATACCAGGACAAAATGTGTGAAAGCCATATTTCGTTTGGCCTCTTCTAGATGAAAGGCTACACTACACACCTGCCAACACTGGAAAGTCAGAAATATAGGAATTACACTACTAGGCCACATTTCTGCCCGAGGCTATATAAGCACAACAAACTGCTCATGAGTGCAATTATACAATATTTATATGCACTCTGCATATTTTTCTAACAGCTTTTCTGATTGGCTATGTGGTTCTAAGAGTATATGAAGCTTATTCACATGTATAAAATGATATGTACAATACCAACAAAAGTACAATGTACATGTACATATTATGCAAACAACTTATAAAGAGAAAGTCACCATTTATTGCAGTGGTCTTATTTTCAACACAACTTGATTAAAGTTATAGGAACGATCCAGATTTGATAACTGAAATTTGGTGCAAGCTGAAAAGTTGCAAATTCAAACAGTACATTTTGTCAAAGATGTTCCACCCCATTCACAAAGGTACTAAGTGGCAGTGAGCATGTGACATTTGATAAACCACACTGACTGTGGTCTTTTAAGAGCATCATACATATTTCTAAACCACTGGCACACAAATTAATTCTGGTGCCACCACCACTGCAGAAAGGTGATTTTAACCCTACAGAATATGATGTGGCACAAGCCACAATGGCTTATTCCTATGTACCTTCCAGTTATTCCTACAGTCCCAAACAATATAGGATCCACAACTACAAGAAATCTTATTTGTTTTACACATCTGGACCAATTTATAGCGTCCCTGTTCACTCTGTTTGATAAAATTGGTTCAGCAACTTTTTACATTTTGTAAAATATTTTTCGCCTTATTTCAAAAAGCATTATGGGGAACTTCAATGTTGTGGATCCTATTTTGTTGCATTTGGTATAATGTCATTATGGTCCAGTTTCAGTGACACTTTCATTATGAATGTGTCACTGAAACTGGACCATATTTGATATATATGACATGATCTAGTCCATGGGGGCCAAAGGAGGCATTTTTGAAAATTGAGTTCATATAATTATTACCTTATACAAACAATAGGCTATTATATGCTGAAAACACCATAGGTTCTAAAGTTCTGAAGCTTTGTGATGTGTATTTTCTTATGTATTTTATCGTTTTTTGCTCCATATTTTTACCTTTATCTCAGTTTCAAATTTGCCGCCTTTGGCCCACATGGACCAGATCGTGTCACATATATCCAATACGGATTTCAATTGGACTAGCCTATGCTAAAAAGAAAATGCTAGAGATAAAAATATGTTTAATCAAAGTGAAAACTTATTGCTTCATGACCATTTAATTTAAAATTAAATAGACATATTTAGCAGAAAATTGGAAATCCCCAGAAATTAGTTCAAAAAGATGTCACATGCGGTAAATAAAAATCCTACAGCCAGTATAGTTGTTGAGCAGAAAATTCTTATGAACTTGACATTGTTAGCCATCATTGCTAATCAGTTTCAGCATCATGGAATTTGGACCTGTTATCAATCAGAGTACAAATGCGTATAAAACATTGCCTACTTTATGGCAATATTTAACACTTGTGCATGTTTCTTTTCAGGTACCAATCATTTTGATACAGCCTCAGTACGTTTTACAGAAAAAGTTCAAATGTCCGGTTATAAAAAGTGTATAAAACGACATTCAAAATCATGTTGCAAAGTTACTGCAAAACATTCTAACATGATGTTATTTAAGTGTTCACAAAATATTTTGCAAAAACCATTTTTCTAAAAATATTTTTCAATAACATTTTGACATAAAAAAAAGTTGTTTCAGTGTTTTAAATAATAAAACAATTTAAAAGTATTTTCTTGAACTTTATATAACCCAACATTTAAATATCTTAACCAACATCACAACACAATGGCAACAGATGTATAACATTTTAAAATACATTTTTTGTGTTTGCTGAGCAACAACTGTATCATTTGCCCCACAGTTATAACTCTCAGTCAAAAAAGCAAATGGACAATGTTATAAGAATAACATGCAGATATTCACATTGCTTGACTATTGGCTGTTCACCGTAGACGTAATGATGAAACAGAATTACCATAGCAATAGGCGTAACACAGTTTTTGAATGTGATAAGTACAGCCTACTTATAGTGCACAACAATACATTCAAAAATTGTTTTCGACTATAGTCACTCACCTCACGGTAATTAATCCTGTTACGTCACTACTTCTACAGCGAATTGCTCAAGAAATACAACATCCACAGATTAAAAAGCAATGATGGACATTCCAATTGAAATTCATACACCCCCTATGGAAGAGACAACCTTCATCTTCCACACCATTTCAAATGGGTTATCTGAATGGGTGAATCCATTTGAAATCTACACTCCCTGTATGGATTTCAACTGGAATAGCCCAATACATAGACACAAATGAGTTTTTGAAACAAATTCATCAGGATCGGTCATTGGTCAAACAGGTAGAAAATGTTCTTTTTTCAGATCCAAAAACTGATACTCACTCAGAAATATTTCAAGTCCTGTCAGGAATTACTAGTAACACTAATAATATTTAGAAACACCAGAATGATCAAGATTCCTGACAGGAATTGAAATATTTCTGAGTGAGTATCAGTTTTTTGATCGTGAAAAAACCCACCTTTTCTATTTTAACAAATCAACTTTTATTCTATGAACTTTTATTCTAATTGTCTATGTATCATCTGCTCTCAAAGAAAAGACCGATTTGACTTTCAATCTTAAATACTGTGGTGAGGGAAAGATTGTCCTGGGTACTCAAGTTTGGTGTGGGTAGTGTGCTGCTGCTAATTTGAAAGTTGACCCAACTACCAATTTTCGAAGAAATGAAGAACCATCGCTATGCCAAAAGTCACAATGTTTGTCAAAAGTTTTCATAACCTTTCCCAACATTCTTGGCAAATATTTTAAAGTTTTGCTAGTTAGATAAAATAGGCTAATTTCTGAATTAAGGACAAATTTAGGAAAAAAAGACCATCCATTCCAAATTGGTCTAGAAAAAGGGGTCATTGATATACTAAACAGCAGAGAATGTAACCCATGTATGGCACTTCCATGTATCATCATTTGTACTGACAGGTTGTTAAAAGATTGAATATGATTAGCTATGAAGAGCAATACCAGTATCACAGTTTAGGTTGCTTTTTAAACTTGATGGTCTTTGACGTCTTCTTTGACTTGATAATAAAATCATCAACACCCAATTCTTGCAGTTTTTGTTGCACCTCCCATGTAATGGAAACCGCCCTAGGTACGGGTAAATAAAAGCGGTTTCGATATTCTGAAAAAGTGCACAGATCAGCAAAGTTTTCCTCCACTCGATCTTGAATTTCTTGTGGCACTTTTTTCACATATGATACACCACCGTTTTCTGACGTCACTACTACTCCCACACCTGCTTGTGCTAACTCTCTGGCAGCATCGATGTACTGTTCTTTGGTGAGGTTGCGGAGATCCATAGGTCCCATTTGCTTGAATGCACGGTATGAGTTTACTGGTGATGGGCTCAGAAGAATACCAGCCATCATGAGACGCTTCGTGGGTGATCGTTTTATCGCGCGATTGTAGTATTCCCATCTCTTTTGCCTTTGGTCCTTTTTCCTAGCCTGTGGTAATAAACAATAATAAAAAAAGTGGATAGTTTTGCAAAGTTAGGCATAAAACTGTTCCACAATATTGCCATAGAGTAGAATGCATTATAACATGTTATTATTTTACCCTACTAGTACTACAGGTGGAAATAGTACAAAGAAACTTATCCCTTAGTTACAAACAATGTGGATAGGTCTATGTAGGTAAATTAACACAGTTAAATATTGTATGGTATACTAAACTCTGGAAAGATGGTGAACAACTCCTTTAAGGTGTGTCAGAGAAGTCATTGTAGTTCAACTAATAAAAACAACAACAACAAAAAAAAAAATTTTCATTGTCTGGATTCACAGTGTCAGTGGTCTGGATTAGGGGATTAATGAAAAGTTTGTAAAGTTACACCTTGAAGATTTGAAAGGGTATATGGAATGCAAAACATGCACTTTAAAAAATTGTGGTTCTTGAGATATGTTGTATTATGGAGATGTTTAGTTTTGACACTCTTTACATCTTAACACAAGAACCACTAGACCTACAAAAGTGTAACTGCGATATTTGAATTTTTCGTCAAGACCGCTTCAAAATAAGCACAATTTTTGCCAGAAGTCATTACTATTAGTAGGTATATCACCTCAAAAATAAGGGCAGCAGAAACACGTTATTTAATGTTTCTACATGAATGACCTTTATTAAAGCATCAAAATCAAAAACCGAATTGAAATCGGTCAATGCATTGTGACGTAGTGTCAATTTTAAGATGCTCATAAATGGAATGCAAATCTGCCACAAATTGCTATAATGACAAAATTGGCACATTTCGAGATTTTGAAGGTTTATTTGGACACTTGCTTGAAAAAGCAACGTTAATTTAAGTATCACAGGTTAATTGCCTATCTTTTTTAACTTCGTCAAGAAAACAAAATTAAAAAATCTATCATTGAATAATTATAATAAATTAACCAAATATACTATTTTAGCAATTCGCCAATCTGCAGACAAATAAAAGTTGAAAAAATTACTAAGTTCAGCTAATTAATATGCAAAATTGATGCCAAAAGAAAACCGTACATGATATCAGGGTGCGGTTTTTTCACAAACATATGTATACAAAGTTCTTTCAATTGATAACAAAAAATACACAAAAAGTAATCAATTATGCAAATTAGCTTATTACAGCTAATTATGTATTCATGATATTATTATGTAAATTAGGCATGAGTAATTTTGGTTTTTTTTTCGATGTTTAATGAAAGTCTTTTCATTCATCATGAATTTGTCAAGTATGAACCTGTTATGATGTTGAGTAAAGAATCTGCAGTTAATTACTTTAATATAATACAAAAAAACAACTTTGACATTTTGACGGTGTCTGGAATAGAATTTTCATTTTTTCTGTAAATATGGTATGTGTCACCATTGCTCAAAGCCAAATCCGAAAAGTAAAAATAAAAATTCATTTGCAATGATACTTTAAATTAACATTTTGTTATCTGGATTAACATGGGAAGAGAAACGTAAACGGAACAGCCCCTCTATTATACCGCGTATACAAAAATGGTGTGGCCTAGGACACACACAATGGCTTAGAGCTATTGTGGTTTGGAATATTACTCCCTTTAAACTCACTTAAAAAATGTTTTGTTTCAAATCGTTTTCCTCAAGTGTGCCATTCGTTGTCGACGGAAATAATTTACATGCTTAGAAAGATTAGTATTTCAGCTAAATGGTGGTAGATCTTGATTTTTCAAAAGGCCTATATTTATTGATTTATGAGGGATCTTCAACAATCCATAAAAATAGGTAGTAGCTCTTAAACGAAGCAATATTTATTTTTAAAAAAACCGATGGTAGTCACAGAAAGGTTTCACACACCATATATCAAAAATTCAAACAATTGTGATAAATAGCACATATGAGGAAATTAATTTTTCGGCATGGATGTTTGCCAAAATTGAACAACTTTCATGCGCGCGCTTTTCAATTTACTGTTATGCTTGCATGCACAGTGTGGCAGAAGTATTGTGCAGCCACTGTGACATGCCTATAATACTATTCACCGGATACCACGGTTTGACCAATTCACAACAGCTAACTACTCTAACTGGCCTTAACGCAATTAAATCATATGGCATCAAACTTGGGGAAAGATGATGAACAGCTAGCACTTTCAAGACTGAAACGGCACAACTATAATAGCAAATTTATGGAATGCAGATGATGTAGAAAAGCAACATCATCTGCACTGTGCATTTTGCCTTTTTGAAATACGCCATGAAGTAAGTGTAAAAAAAACTTGAATAGAGCTTTTGGCAGTGCAGTGCAAACACTGTGTTGCTTTGCAAATTGTATTCATTTTCAACTTAGGAGACTCAAATCAATTTGCAATTGGGTTATTAAGAAAGCAGCGCATTGGTTTACGGGCCTCCAAAGTTGAGATATGAAAACAATACATATTGCTTTGGAAAGCAACACATTGTTTTCAAAACCAAAGCATTGCCTAAATCTCTATTCCTGTTGGCCAATTTATCAATGTGTTGCTTCCTTGAAAGAAATACGTAATGGCCCACATGTCTTTCTTACAGTGCACCGGATTGGTTAATTACATTTGAAAACCATCTGAGTAACCAATCAATATTTAGCTTTTAGATCTTCCTCTTCAGCCATAATGAGTATTCTTACCATATCTATGATTGGCTCAATGCATGACATAACCATGAACCAATTAAAATAGTTCTTAGAGGCCAATAACAGTTCTCCCTTTCACACTCTTCAACAAGAACTTAGGTATAGGCTGATGATATCTGTCATAGTATTCCTCATATGTACATAAAGATGAAAACTTCTCTTCAACAATATCCTTCACTTCATCTGGTGCTTTTTTAATAAATGTTGATACACCTGTTTTAGCGGACACCGTAACCTCTCCAATATTTGCCTCGTCTAATTTCATAGCGGCTGTTGCGAAGTCAAGTTTACTAATGTTACGCAAGTATCTTGGCCCACTTTTTCTCATTTGAGAGAATGATGTTACTGATGATGGACTGAGAAGAATGGCAGACATAACATTAGATATGTAATCTGATGTACGCTTGGTGTTGTAGAACCCACATCTTGTGTATTTTCTTCCATCGTTTGGGTTTGTAATGGCACTCTGCAGAAGCAATGGGAAGAAATTACACATGAATTGAGGTAATATTGGAAGCTTAAATGATGTATTTCTGTAGAAAGTATTTATAGCTAACTCTTGATGGGTGCACTAGAAAAGCTGATCATCATGAAATCTGCTCCCACAGGTGTGGCACACAAACTGGTATAGGAATATGGAAGGTTTTACATACTGCACATTGTTGACATACATTACGTATAGCTGGAAATCAAGTTAGCTAACTTGATAAGGTGCCCGGTCCCCGCACTCCGTGCATCCGCGGGTATTCATGCTCGTCGAAAATTTCGCGAAATAAGGGGTGTTTTCAGATGAAGAAACGCGATTCATGAAACACACAAAAAGGGTGTTTTTTCAAACCACGTGTTCGCGAAATTGAAAAAAAAGAGTATTTTGATCGAGCAGCCTACGCGTTTTTGCCAGAAAAGGGCATATTAGAAATATCGTTCGCGTTTTAGCGAAAATAGGGGTATTGTCGAAGGGCAAATAATTCGTGAAATCGCTAAAAAAAGGGGTGTTTTTCCCCTAAAAACTTCGCGAAATGAGATGCAAAAGGGGGTGTTTTTAAAGTTCACCGACAAGCATGAATACCCGCGGATGCACGGAGTGCGGGGACCGGGATTATAAGGTGCTAGACTCTGCTGTGTGACGAGCGAGGTTGATGTTCTGCGGTGCAGTGGTGTCAGTTCATCTTTGTGAAAACGTTTTCGACATCAAATATTTTAAGGGGTACTACACCCAGGCCCGTTTGGGGGGGTGCTGATTTTGAAAAAGTGGACCTTTTTTAGCAAATTTTGTGAAAAGTGGACTTTCTTTCTAAAATTTGGACCTTTTTTGTCCAAAAAAGCGTAAAAACCCTGATTTTTTGGTTTGCTTCGCTCGCAAAAACTCAAATTTTTGGACTTTTTGTATACTTTTCCAAATTTGGGGGGTGCGTCGACTTCCTCAACAATCTGAGCCTGACTACACCTGTGGTAAATTTGTGACTATTTTTACATTTTTCTCAAAAATAATAACACACTGGTAACAAAAGTTATGTATATTATTGGGGCAAGGAATCCAATTACTACACTGAAATTTCAGTGATTCAAGACAAGTGGTTCAGTATATATGACAGGAAATGAGGTACATCCTAGCGGTACCTTATTTTTTATCATAAATAACAAACCGCTTGTCGTGGGACACTGAAATGTCAGTGTAGTAACTGGATTCCTTGCCCCTATAATATACATAAATTTTGTTACCAGCGTGTTTTTAGTTTTTGAGAAAAATGCAAAAATAGACACAAATTTATCGAGGGGTGTAGTACCCCTTAACATAATGTTATTTAATTCTCGTGATTCACAATACAACGTGCCGCCAACGGTTGCTCTTGCTAGTCCAATTTTTGACTTCCAGGGTCGACATCGCCTTTTTACCCACCATTGGATTTTCGAGCAAGTGTGATAATAATAATGTTGAAAACAGCTCCACGATGGATTCCGTGTGATCAATAGTTCGAAAATGGATCTACTACAATTGTAAACTGCTCTTTTAGTGTGCATTTGCATGTAACATCCCAATGACATGACCCTGTGTTGTATTTGTATTACGCGGATACGAATACAAACACAGGAACATGTCATTGTGATGTTACATTTAGATGTCGACATTTTCCCATGATGCACTGCATATTTTGGTCTCTACCCAGCAACCACTGAATGCGCTTCGTATTGTGAATCGACTGAATTGTTGACAAAATATTTGGCAAAAAATGAAAAAAAAAAAAGAGTTTACAATAACATTTTTAAAACATTTGAAAAATATTGTTGTAATGTGTTTCCATAAAAACGTTTTCATGACCTTTATATAACCTGACATGTAATGTTTTTAAAACATTTTTTAATACCTAAACCAAACCCCAAAATATAACGTTTTTGTGTTTGCTGGGTAACTACTGATTATCCTGCCACCTGTGCAAAATTCATGAAGCTGATCCTGGCTGTGATGGTTTATAGCGTAGTAGGATGTTACAGGTATGGGCTAATTTAATAGCTGTAATGTTTGATGTTAAATGGATTGTGGAATGTCAGGTCAGTGATAATCTGTAAAGTGTGCAGAGAGCATGTTGGTTTGGCATAATTATAGAGACACTTGTTTGACCACTTTAGAAGACATCTTCACAAATGTGACAAATGTTATTTAGGTTAGATATACTGGTATACACATTTTCCAAAAACAAATTTTAAATCGCCCCAACATTGATGTCAGAAGTATGCTACATTAATGAACTTTTGAGTGTCTGATGTTCTCTCCCTTCAAATATGCCACTTTGACAAAGACCCAATACACCCATAATGAGCTATTCTCATTGAAATCCATACACCCCTAAAGAAGACATGACCTTTCTTTTTACAAATGGAGTCACTGACTCAGAGGAAACAGAAGCTAACACTAACAGAGCAGGCATAATTTAATAGTGTCACTTTTTATTGCTATATTATCATTACTAGTACTTATATAATCAAATCACTGTTTAAATTAACATTCCTTAGAAAACTGTTTGTTGTTGCTTATAATTATCCATATATAACCAGGTATTGTATTGCTCACAATAAATACCTTGAGGACGTGGATTTTTTCTGAAAGGGGGAAATTTTGAGAAGCAAATTATCAATGAAAGAAGTTTAAAAATCAAAGTACAACTACAAATCCAACCTGGCAGGGCATACGAAAATAGTGTATTGTTGCTAAATACCCCAAAATTACATCTACAAGTGCATTTATATACAAGAATGCGATTTACATTTAAAGTGAAATTCTAATATAATTTGGAAATGAACTGGATGCAAGTTTAAGCAGCCAGCAAATGCCAGTTTTAAGCTTACTGACATAATATCGCATGGAACTTTTTGCATTTCGGTCACTTTTTCATTGAAAAACTTATGGGGGGTATTTATTAGGAACAATACCGCATATGAAAATCATCTGTGTCTTTTGTTTCTTTGTTTAATTAAGGTGGTTCTACATGACTATCTGATTTCCTATATTTTACAAATGTATTCGATTCAAACGCTTACAGCTTTTGTTTATTGACATGGTCAACATTTTCCTTATATCCTCATTGAAATCATATTGCTTGGGTATACTTTCTATTTCTTAATGCTTTGATTTTATCTAGCAGCAGAGTAATTAAGATTGTTTTGACAAAATACACAGTTGTTTCAACTACAAAAGAAGTTCTAAAATACACATTGGTCGCCAGCCTCTATAGTACCTCCTGGCAAAATTTCCAAAGGGAGCAACATTTAAAAATCTGCCTGCTGTCATGCGACCAAAGTGACTCCACCAGGATAAATGTGTGCAAAAGTTTGTAATTTTAATGCTCAAATGGCCCAAAATGAAAGATAATTGTGGCCTCAAACAGGCCAACAGGAAGATACACGAAGTTTGATCAATTGTGTCCCTATATTTAGTGCCAGAGGAGTCGGTACACCACTGTGTTTAATCAGTTACATTTTATCAGCCATTTTCCTTTGCAATGTTACACTCTTTGACAAGAGCTTTGGAATGTGGAGATGATATCGTTCATTGTATTCCTCATATGTACACAACAATGAAAAGTTGTCTGCTAGAATATCCTTCACTAAATCCGGTGCTTTCTTAATAAACGTTGATCCACCTGTTTTGGCAGACACCAAAACCTCACCAATATTTGCCTCTTCTAATTTCCTGGCGGCCACCGCAAAGTCATGTTTACTGATGCTGCGCAAGTATCTGGGTCCACTCTTCCTCATTTGAGCGAACGATGTCACCGATGATGGACTGAGTAGAATGGCGGACATAACATTGGATATGTGATCTGATGTACGCTTGGTGTTGTAGCAACTATACCTCGTTCCTTTGTTTGCTCTATCATCAATTGGGTTTGTAATGGCACCCTGCAGAAGCAATAGAAGAAATTACACATGAATTGAGGTAATAGAGACTTCAGAGCACACTAACCTAGGCAGAGATATACCGCATCAGGTGAATTTTTCCCTACTAAGTCACCTTTACAGAGTGATGTTCCAGGAGTGCTTATCTTAAAACGGATAAAAATAGGCTCCAGAGGTGACAGCGCTGGTATTCTACCTACAATGTATGAACTATTTCTCCAGCTGTAATGATGCATAGCTATTTAAATTTGAAGACAAAAAAGCAAATTCTTGCTGGGTGCACTAGCTGAACAAAGCATATGGGCTCACCTTAGCACAGCTCCTCGCAGCTTTTATGTTGAAATTACCCTGGTTCTTGAAATAGCTCTTGATATTTTGAGAACATTTCTCAAACTCAAAATTATAAAAACATCCATGTATAGGCTGATGTACGGCAAATAAGCTTGCAACAACCCCCACCCAATCCACTGACAAAGTGCCCGCTCCTGAGTGCAATTGAAATATGCCTTTAAAAAAAAACCAGTCAACTTCCTGGTGTTGATTTAAAAGCACTCCATAATCCATCTCAGATAGCAAGTTTGCTGTTAAGCCTGATGTGGAAATCCAGTGACGCTAACCTCCAGAACATGGTTACAGGCCTGTATCAGTCTTTCAATTGATTGGCAAGTATGTACTGAACTCTAAAAACATTATAAAGGAACATATGAAGAAGCTTTAAAATAAGAAAACAAAGTAGGTATATTGTAATGCTTCACTTTATTATTATTATTATTACCAGTATTTTATATCAAATCCCAATTTCAAATAACTTTTCTGAGAAAAATGGTGTTGTTATATTGTTCATAATTGTCAACACATGACCACGTATATATTCATGTCAACTGCTGTCCTTTATTCCTGTTTTTCCCCTTTTATATTTGTCCTTAAACAAAATTAATTTTTTCTACATGAACATGAATCAGATCTACTCTGATAAACATCTGATTTCATAATATCTTACAACTGCATTTGAGTTTTAAAATTGTACAATTTGACAGTCATCTTTTGTCCTTATTCTGAAGTGACTTGTGATTTCAATACATGTTAACCACTCTACTTAAAACTACTTTGCTTTTATAATTATGTCAGTCCTTCCGGCTTGCTAAGTTTCCTCGCGTGAATCGGTCCAGCACTTTGGACTGAGTTCGCAAGAGTGCTTGGTAACACTCCATCGTGACAGTCCACTGTCACAATGACTGATTGGCTGGCTATTCCAGTTGAAATCCATACACCCCCTATGGAAGACATGAACTTAATCGGCCACAAAAGGAATGCGAGTTTCAAATGGGGTTACCTGAATGGGTGACTCCCATTTGAAATCTACAATCCCTGTGTGGGAGATTAAGGTCATGTCTTCCATATAACAGGGTGTATGGATTTCAACTGAAATAGCCCATTCATTATCAATAGAGTACCGAAGTGATGACATCACAGAAAACTTTTTGCATTTCAGCGTTTTGAATACCATGTATCAGTGGAGCATGATGAAAAACATCCACAGTCCAAATTTGGTGGGAATGGATCATGAGGGCCCGAGATATGGCCGCATGAATACCTAATTAGCCCCATTGAAATCAGTGTTAACTGGACTTGTTCATAACTGTTTGGAACCAGGCCAATTTACATCATCCGATTCCCACCAAATTTGGACTTTGGATGTTTTTCATCATGTTCTACTGAAATATGGTCATGAAAATGCCGAAATGCAAAAAAGAAAAATTTTATGACGTCACACTTCAGTACTCTATTATAATCAATCAATTGATTTGACTGGTGTTCACTTACATTCATGTTGAAAATCACAATTTCTAAAATATTTAAAGGCCCATTCAGTGATTTGCTCATCCGGACGATCGTAAAAATCATCAAAATTCAGATTTTGGTACCTTTGTAATTGGCATAGATGTGCTAACATAGCCTGCTAGTGGTTCGGTCGAAAGCCGTGTATTTTAGACAAAATAAAGCATTTGCATGATTCTGGACTTTTGATACTGACAGTACAAAAAGTCCGACTCGAGATCGAAAAGAAGCTCACTCTCCATCGCACTACCAACACGCGTTATGTATTGTTTCTACTACTTATTACATCAGTAGCTACTATTTTAAACAAAATACACAATTTTAACTGTTTTTCATATTTGAATTGACCGTTAGTTTGCCTCGGTGACCTTTAACATGTTTAATTGCTTATTTTGTTTTCTACTACAAAAATTAAGCGCCTGTTTTAAATCAATTTAGACTCTACTTCCCCGTGTTAGAAACACTGGACTAGGAAGTTTTTCCAGTCGATTGGTGGCGCACTGTACTGAAAATCTCGATTTTCTCGAAGTCGATCTGAGTTGAAGTAGAAAACCTTTCTAAAACTTCTGTTTTTGACTAATTTGTCGATGTATTCAGGGAAAAGTGGTTTAATGAAATTCTGTAGACTTATTCTTTATTTCTAAGCAACTCTGACAAATTTCCATTTTTTTTAATGTTCCTGTGAAATCACTGAAAGGGCCTTTAAGCTATATAATTCCTTTTATTCATACGTATTTAAAGCCATATTATAACATTTCTGTAAAAATAGATTAGTATTTATTTTCCATAAAATGTTAGCTTTTACTGTCAGATATAAATGTCCCCTTTTAATTTTGTGCCGAACAAGTGAGGTAAAGCATAGAAAATTGGAATTTACTACTAGGGCCCATGCATGTTACTCCCGCGGTTGTAATACGGTACAATCCTCGGAGTGTGCGTGTGTATCCTGCACACCGTGTACGGGGTGTGCATACATGTTCGACTAATATTTCCATCGTAAAATAACGCCGGTTCCATCGTTTTATTCAAAATCTCGGATTTTGACAAAACTACAGCACCTAAAGTCTTGATTTTTGCAGCTCTAGTATCTTTATTGACTAAAGTACTTTACAATCGTGTAAAAACCAGAATTAAAAAAAAATTGAGGGTGTTCTTCTCAGCAAATGTTATAATATGGCTTTAATTGTGTTATGTTTTTCTTCTAGCAGCAGTGACAACAAATTTTACATAAACTAGTACAAACCCCATCACCAACCAACATATCCCTAATTCATGATGGAAGAACTGATAACAAACTACCAGGAATCCTGACATTTTCTACAGAACATGACTGTTCTTTATCATAAAAATTAGTATGACGTTTTGTGTGCATTTTTGTCTTGCGACAAAGGGCATTGCATCCCCATGTACTGCTGAAATGATTTTTTGCTTTGTTCTTCTTCTCGACTCTTTGTCGGCATTGTCACTATGGCACATTGCGCAAATCTGCTTAAAGTCCATGTTCCCCTGTGGAAGATTTTGATGATAATTATCTTCCACTGGGGGAATATGAATTTCAAATGGAATGACCACATTCGGAAGCTCCATTTGAATTTCATACACCCTCTGAGAAATATTCAACCTAAATCTTCCAGAGGGAGGGTGAATTTCAAATATAGTTTGTTAATGTAGTAATGCCATTTTTAATTTAAAAAAATTCTTTCTCCCAAAAATATTCCATGGAGGAGGAGTGGATTTTAAATGGATTAGCATATTTTTGCCAATTCGGTTAATCGTCCCCACAAAATGTCTAAATGTCCCTATATAAATGTTACATTTTAGTAGTCATTTTCCTTTGCATTAATGCTACAGTCTTAGCAATCAATTTTGGTATAGGTAGATTATATCTGTCATAGTATTCCTCATATGTACACAAAGATGAGAACTTCTCTCCTAGAATAGCCTTCACATCATCTGGTGTTCTTTTCAAAAACGATACTCCTGCTTTATCAGACACCAATACTTCTCCAATAGATGCCTCTTCTAGTTTCTGGGCGGCCGTCATGTAGTCAAGTTTACTTAATGCACGCAAGTATCGTGGTCCGCTGGTTCTTAGTAAACGGTATGACGTTACTGGTGATGCACTGAGCAGAATGGCAGAGATGACGTTGGACAAATGATTTGATGTGCGTTTAATGTTGTAGAAACTGGTTCTAAAGGACCGCTTTTTAACGTCAGTGGGGTTTCCAATATCACCCTGCAGTAGGCAAGAAATTTGATGAATTGTGTTAACAGTTTATTTAATAAAGCATTCATAATAACGGCCCTTTTAATAATATGTAATAAGGAGTCGTGTAGCAAGATTCTTTTTACCCTGTTTACCCAAGCTTGTTTGTGAGCACGGTAGGGAATAATATAGTATGTGATACGTTACCGAGAAAAGTCTTATACGTTGAGAAATGTCATGATTTCAACTCATTTTTAGCTGTTTTTATGATTTGCAGGAAACAAAATGTTGAAAAATGTAAAAAAACATTGGTCAATTCCATTTCAAATCTGCCATACCCTTGTGGAAGATTTCAGAAAAGTCTTCCAGAGGGAATTAGCTTTAGAAATTGAATTGTATTTTTTGGTATAAAATGTTAGTTTAGTTTTCACTGTCAGACATGTCCTCTTTTAATTTGGGCCCAAACAGACGAGGCAATACAAAGAAAACCGCTATTTAATAGCAGGGCATATGTCGCCAATGTGAGCCACTCAGATCATTCGAACGTTAGTCGTGTCGACTCTTTTGACATGTCACGGCTGCACACACGCCATGTACGTACTGTGTTATGCACATCGTGTACACGACGGTTCCTGCGGTTTACTCAAAATCTCGAATTTCAACAAAACTACAGCATCTAAAGTCTTGATTTTTGCAGGGTATGTTAATTTACTAAAGTACATAACAATCTTGTAAAAAACAGAATTTTGAAAAATATTGAGGGCATCCTCATCAGCAAATGTTGTAATATGGCTTTAATTATTTTGAATCCCATACTCCCATATTACAGATAAGTTACATACATACTCCATCTTCACTAATACAAATCAAATGCAAAGCAGCAGAAACTCGGCATTGGTGTACATGATTCAAGTCCATATTGAAGACCAGTGTTAGAGATAAAGCCTAAATAAGGCAGACCCTCAGACCAAAAGTCAGTGAAAAAGTCAGTAAGACAGATGGACTCAATGCTGACTTCAACATCAATCCATAGCATTACCTGCTGTTTTGAAAGTGTGAGTACAAAGTGTCACCAATAGTGGACCAGTATAACATTACAATAATAGTACTACAAGTCGAGTTTGGGCCTGTGAAAATTGAATAGCGCCTTCAGATACCAAACTCAAGGGCCCAAATAGACCCTCCCTCGGGGCCATGGAGAACGACTGGTAATGTAGATTACATAGCATTAAAAATCAACCCAATACAGGGGAGCGGTCACTGAAATTTAGCGTTCAATATAGGAGGTGTGATTAGTGTAGTGGCATCAATTTGTGTAGAAAGAGGAATTGGTTTTGGGCGCTGTGAATTGGTTTTGGGCGCTGTGTATTTAGAATCGGGGGGGGGGTTGAAGGACTATGGCATATTTTGATAGGCTATTATGTTATTATGTAGGCCTATCGTTCCATTATCCAGGCCGGACCGAACCGAGACTGTGGGACAGGGCCCAAATGGCCCTTGTTGTGCCCTTGAAGATTTGGCACATTAGTTGATGATCAGAAGTCATATAAAGGTGATGGTCTATAAATACTGCAAAATGTTTGAGCAGAAGCTTATCTATTTGGTACTAGGCAGACCAGGAGCCAATCAAGTACCAGCTTGACTGGGTGGTATAACTGCCTTACATATTGGAGTCTTATTGAGATTGAGCATGCTACATTGTTACATGAGATAATGATGATCAGAAGTCATATGGTGATGGTCTATAGAAATATTGCAAAACCTTTAGAGCAGAAGCTTATCTATTTGGTACTAGGCAGACCAGGAGCCAATCAAGTAACAGCTTGTCAGGGTGGTATAACTGCCTTACATACTGGAGTCTTATTGAGATTAAGCATGCTAAATTGTTACCAGCTAGTCTGACTTGTTATTTTGAAATTGTACCAGCTACATGTATAGTTTTCAGCGGTCCACCAATTTGGCACTGTTTATAGCGTAAACATGAAAGTGGGGTTCTCATTGGCCAATTGAATCACATGATCATCACATCATCACCTTATTCACCGATCAAGATGCGCAGTATTGTGTGACCTTGTACTTTTTACGCGATAATCAGGGAGAGCAGTCGGACACCACCGAAGAAATTTGCTGCAAATACTCTAGCAGCTCGATCAACAGCAAAGTTACTATAGTCTATAAATCTACCTCGAGTCACCGGCACTAGCTTTGAAGTTCAGCATGTGCTGCGTTGGCTTAGAGTGGTTTCTTGCGTGTACATATGCAGTATGTTGATCGTGCACATAAAAGTATGTATACGTACCAAGTAACGCTAAGCTAACATAGAACACGCTGGACTTCAAAGCTAGTGCCAGTGGCTCGAGGTAGATATATAGGCCATATAGCCATTGCTTGTCAGACAGATTGTCAACTACATCCCTGGTTGAATTCGACTTAAACAGATAAATGGAACATAACCATCATTTGTATTGTTTCTGTTAAGCTGCTGCTCTTTTTATTTGTACTTTGTACAGTTCTAAGCTATTCAATACATCCATACAAGTGCTAACATTCTAAGACACTTCTATATTCTCACAACTCAAGATCACTATGTTGTCCAAGAATATATTTTCAACATACCTGAAGTTGATGGTGGGGCAAATTGTCTGACATTGGTTTTCAGGGGGGTCAAAATGTACAAAAAATGTACAATTGGAGTTTTGCATGGGTAATAACTCAGCTAAAAGTATTCTAATAGGCTCAATATGGGATAAGAGTAATCTCCTACCAAAGGGCTCTGACTGGCAAAAATATGGACCAAAAAATTATTTTTACTTTTGGAGTTCTGACCCCCCGAAGTTGGTCCTGGATGGGCGAAGTTGCATTTTGAGGGCCCTATATCTTTTAAAGTAAAGGAGTCATAAGTTTTCTGATGCCAGATTTGAATTCTACACAAAAAAGTACCCCAGGATACATACTTTTCAAAGTTGTTGGGGTTCCTTTATACATTTTTGGACCTCCAAACATCGTCTTTTCGCGCTATACACATTTTTACGCTGACCCCTAAATTTCAAAATGATGCCACGGGAAAACGAAATGGAGTATGAAGCTCAAATTTTCAGGATTTTACTTTCTCATTAATATCTACCACCACACAGAAAAAGAAAAAAATCGAAGAGGTGCTGCGGTGCACATCCCTGGAGTTGACATGGAATGGCTCACCTAGTTATTTTCAAAATATTTCACAATGAGAGTTTAGATTTTAAAGGGGCATTTCGTGATCCACAGCCTCATCCCCCCACTTTTCCCAAAAAAAGTTGAGATTTTTACACCACTGGATACCTCTGGCTACATAATGTTTATGTGCCAAATATTTCTTGCAGATTAATTCGTTTAGCAAAGATATCGCCAAATTTGAATTTCGTTCTGGTGCACCAGAACGAAATTACAACGCATTGTCTATGGAGCAGTGTAATACACATAATCATGCATAACTCGCAAACGCAAAATCGGAATCAACGGAAATTTTGGAAATAAGCTTTTTTCGTGGATATCTACTGAAAAATGTCATAAAAAGAGGATGCTAGGATCACGAAATCCTCCTTTAAATGGAATGGTTCCATTATTTTGTTAATTCCTGTCATATTTTTACAGCCTCTGTTGAGCTATATTCCAGTTGAAATCCAAACACTCGCTAGTGAAGACATGACCTTAATCTTAAGGAGTGTGAATTTCAAATGGGTTTACCTGAACCTGACTCCATTTGAAATCTGTACCTCTTGTGTGGGAGATTAAAGTCATTTCTCCTACAGGGGTGTATGGATGTCAACTGGAATAGCCTATTTTGTCCTTAACATTCATCACGGTTTCCATGAAGGAAGACTAAATTAACTTGCTACACATTATCAGGTGTGTACTTTTTAGTGACTTCTAAGGTTCATGATTGTATAAATACTGATATTGCTTTCTGTACACAGTACACACCCTCTCTGAAGGATGGTTTGCTCTCATGGTTGCTATACCACAGGTACCTAATTCTAAAATGTCTATAAAAACCCAACCCATTAAGTCCAATTCATACAGTTTCCTGTCTTATGTGTCAATCACTTCACTTCAGTTTTCTTAGTTCAGATTTAATACTTGCACTGCATATGGTTTGGGCAAGACAGTCCTATCTGTAATAGCTGCCTGGTGTCATATGTGAACAATACAGAATGCAGAAACTGTCAAATGTCTATTTGCCCTTTGCACGGATCTGCCATCTTGCTACCAAAACGAGGTTCTCCCTGGGTAACTTTTGCAGGTCTAGAGCTTTCTTGTACTAACCCCTCCTCCCATATGATTGGGATAAACAAAATCTTTTACTATATATAAGCACTGTAACACCCGGGTGTAAATAAGTATAAACAATCAACAGATGAACATCCTCTCCGAAGGACAGAGTACTCTCATGGTCCATATACAATGCATGTATACTTAACCCCATGAGAACTACCTGCCTATTGGTCAAAAACAAGTTTTCATAATCAATTGGACCAATCAGCAACATTGTTAGAATAATTCCACCACACAAAAAAAATGAGGGTGAATTATTTGCAAAGCTCCATTCTGATTGGCGATTAAAATGAAGATATCATGTAACTGACCAATCAGAGGCAATGTTAGATCGGCAGGTAGTGCTCAGGGGGTTAAAATCTAAATTGTGATTAAAACACCAATCCACTAAGGCCCAATTCATACAGTTTCCTTTCTAACGTATTATTCACTTGCACTGCATATGGTTTAGGTAAGCAAAATCTTTTACTATAAGCGTTGTAAGTACACAGATCTGTGTAATTCTCTGCTAAAATCTGTTGCACTTCAATGGGTGCTCGTTTCACAAATGATACACCGCCATTTTGTGACACCACTGTAAATCCTATACCAGCCTGCTCTAATTCATTAGACGCATTTGTGTATTGTTGTTTAGTTATGCTACGAAGATGTCTCGGTCCTAATCGTTTAAACGCCCTGTAGGAATTTACAGGTGACGCGCTAAGCAGAATAGCCGACATTATGTCTCGTCGAGTTGGCAACATCATTCCGGTGTTATACACACGCCCTCTTTCACGACGTACTTCAGTGGACCTGTTAACCTGAAGGAGGAAACAGACAAATGGGAGTTAAAGGTGCTCTACTAAAAAATCTAATTTGGAATGGACTGTTCCAGTTGAAATCCATCACCCCTATGGAAGTCATGTATGACTTTAATCTCCAACACAGGGGGTATAGTTTTCAAATGGAGTCACCCATCCAGGTAACTCCATTTGAAATTCACACTCCCTTTGTGGAAGATTAAGGTCATGTCCTCGAAAGGGGGAGTATGGATTTGACAGGAATAGCCCAATATAACATGCAAAGATGTGTACCAACTGGTATAAAATAAATTCCTGAACTGGCATCCATATGTTAAGCATTTCAAGGGTAAGTGCAAGATGGTCCCACCTACAATAGCTGCCATGTGTCATATTTTTTAATGTGTACAATATAGAATATGTAGGAATTGTCAAATGTCTATAGGGCAGCTATTGCAGATAGGCCCTTCTTGCCTCCCAATTTCAGCAGTACTGTTAAGGCTCAAAATACTTTCTTGATTACGAGGGCTATTTTGAACAGCTAGATTCTACACAAGTTTGCAAATATTTTAAATGGGGGGTCATTTTGTGAAATTCTGGGGCAAATGATCAGCAAATCTCTGCAAAGTAAGCCTGTTACTATTTATCAATGGAACTGCATGACGACTGTAGAGCACCTTTAATACAATGGTTCAAATAAAATTACACAATAAGAGGCATCAATCAAATTTTGGCTCATCTACAGCGAGCGCCTGGCAATCATAAAGGATAAAATTGTAATTTCCCCTAATACTTTTGAAATACATTGAAAGGTTTTTTATAAAATCCAAAAATTATCAGAGTGATTGGTAGATTGTTTTACACACTGTGGCCATTTCACAATATGTCACACATTGTTGCTTCGGCTACAATATTGTGTAAGAAAAGATGTGGTTTTGAAAGTTGCACTTTGGTCCATTCAACTCTCATAAAGCATGCAATCTACTGTAGGTCAGGCCTACTGTAACTACATCTTCTCTTACATAATGAGCCATTATGACTGAATGCATCAATGTGAGATATTGTAATTTAGACCTCTATTTGTCTACTTTTTGAATTTCATAACTTTTCTATTTATTTCTAAAAAAGGGGGAAACTTAGAACTTGTGAACCTTGCATTGGAACAATTTGCTGTTTGTTGTGTTTTTAGAATTCCTTATTTTACAGTAATTCACAGTTAGTAGGGGTAGCACTAGCCTCTATAACTTGGGGGTCCAGGAAGGGGACATAGTCTCTTTACTACATGAAAAGTGAAATTTGGGGGTCCCAACTGGTGAAAATAGGGCATCCTGGATGCATGTTTATTTTATGTAACCATAATGGGATGCATTCAAGCCTAAATTAGTGGTATTGAGGCCCATTATGGTTGCAGAAAGAAAAGCATCCTGGAACCCCCAAGTGCAGAGTGCCACCCCTGTATATAACCATACACAGGGGCATATTTCCAAAGAGCAGGATCTATCAAACTCAACAATCTAAATATTCTCACATACAAATGTATATTGCTTTTAAAAATATGGTCATTTAATAGTTACGGATAATATCATCAATAATAACAATGTTTTGGCAGAATTCTTTAAAAACATGATAGCACACAGAAGATATATTAGACCTTATAGTCTGTATTCAATTTTAAACAAAACATTCCTTCATCATTTAGCTCAATTAGCTATTTTTTGTTACAACTCAAATAATAAATGTTGTTAATTGCAACCCTTTGGATTGTATTACATGTTTGATGCTTTATTTTGGTGCCACTATCGAATAGCTATGGTCTCCCAAGGAATATTAAAATGGGAAGTAACACTACAAATTAGCATACGTGTCCTATTATTATCAAAATGATGCAGCGGAATTTGAATCAGTAACAGAAAGAGCATGAATTTAGTGTCACCCCTGGGTCTTTTCCATCTAGTTGTATGCCGTTATGTTTAGTACATCAGATTTTTGTTCACATCTTCTTGACACCATACTTGATTATCCTCTTTTGCACTATATTCCACCTGTTCCTCACTGACATATCCAGCTCAACAAGTTTCTTCCATACTGTATGTGTAACGCCTTCATAGACACAGACAAACTAAACAACTTTGTTCGGCACCTCCATAAAGGCACAGGCAAACTAAACAGCTTTGTCCGGCACCTCCATAAGGGCACTGAGTGAGGCAAACTGAACAACTTTGTCCGGCACCGTCATAGCCCGGCGTCATAGGCACAGACAAACTAGACATCTTTGTCCGGCACCGTTAAATGCCCAGGCAAACTAAACAGCTTTGCGTAAATATTACTAGGACAGAGCAAATCATGTCTTTCCTCCAAGATATGGTGCACTTCCTGTGGATGTTTCTTCACAAGAACCGGTCGCGATTGCCCCCCAGATTGACTTGTAACATTCAAAACCATCAAGATATTGTCCTCTTGCAGAGACAAGGCAGCTTGTAGATAGTCTTGCTTGGAAATGGTCCGTAGACTCACCGGTCCCGACTGAGTGAAGGCTGAGTAAGTTGATACACGCCCGGGTGTTTTTAGTAAGGCTGACTTAAGCTCCTGAAGCGAAATGTAAGGCGTCTGTAAATGTAACAGGAAAAGGGACAACTTCAGTATAGATTCCAATAACTGTGTTTGCACTGCTTATACCGAGATATACAACAACAACAAAAATATGGATGCGGTCCCAAATAGGTCATCCAAAGATATGGGTAGTGAGCACCACACAGTGCTACTTTGACCAAGTTTGGTTGCGATAGATGTTGAATGTGCATGTGTAAAAGTACTGGTGATGTGCAAATTGTAAAACATATGCCATCTGAGTTTGAAAAACAGTGTAGAAATGATGTGCAAAATATCAAACATGTCCAATCTTGAAGTAACAGTGTTTAATATTAAACAATCTGAGCAAATTACTAGGTGATATGCACATTTTCAAACCTATGCCATCTGAGTTTGAAAAATAGTGTACAGTGTAGTTCATGATGTGCAAAATGTCAAACATGTTCAATCTGAGGTTGTAACACAGTGAAATAATGATGTGCAATAATACTATTAATGATGTGCAAATGCACCTTTGAAAGTTTGAAACACAACTGTGTTATTGGTTCTTTTAGGTCTATTGTTGGCTTTTGACACTGTCAATCACATGTCTTTTATGATCGTATGCAACATTCTTTCAACTATCTGGAACTGTACTGAATTAGATATGTTCATATCTCACAATCGCACTTGTTTGGACTATGCAGCTACCAGCATTTATTTTAATAGCAAATAAATTGATAATTAGGTGAAAGAACATTTCCCATAGTATTGCAAGTTTGAGTGAGTGCATTGAATTCAGAAAGCCCTCTTAAGGGCTGGGGTATGAACGTTTGGACAGTATTTATTTTGGGACATTAGAGCACATCAGACATATCGAATTGCATTCTGAATATGAAGAATGTCATTCTGATATCAAATAATTTTGATTTTTTGAAATTCGCAATTTAATACACATTTTATGGCAAATCATTAAAATTGATATTTTTGATATTTAACAGTACTTGAAGTAAACTTTATAAATCTAATGATATGTACTTAAAATGTACATGTAGCTTGTAAGCCAAGTCGATGATCAATTGAAAATTTTGACCTTTCGTATTGAAGATATGGATTTTTTATCCCAAAACACCAAAAAATTAGGTCTTTGTGGGAAAAAAATCAATATCTTCAATATGAAAGGTCAAAATTTTCAATTGACCGTCGGCTTTTCCTCCCTGCTACATACACTTTAAGAATATATCATTAGATTTATATAATTTACTTCGAGGACTGTTATATATCAAAAATTCGCAATAAACGCTCATTTTGGATCCCTTAACATTGCATTGTTATTTCTTGATTACTCTTCAAAGGATTGTCATTGTTTAGAGATTTGATTTGCAATATGCATTATGATTAATTTGAACTTAGCACCAAAATAGGCTATTTTATCAGATATTTTTTTAATGTTTTAAGTTTTATAAAGTTATCTGATTTGATAAAAGCTAGATTTGTGAGTAATTCATGATTACACATTCACATTCAAACAGACAAAGGTACTCATTTGCTATGTTTGGTAAATGTTTGTTTATTAACAACAATCAAACCTACATTAGTTTACATGCAAATACATTTTACAACAAAGTGTAAGTTCAGGGCCGTAGCAAGGTCGAAAAATGTGGGGCGGCCATCACAAATATGGGGCGGCCAAATTACAAATCTATGCCCATATTGAAATAAAGATATAAAGAAAAACATAACAAATTTTCAAAAAGTGGGGCGGCCATGGCATCCCCGGCCGCCCTGCTTTCTACGGCCCTGAGTAAGTTAACTTTCAGACTGCCAGATTTATATTGACTTGCCATTCTTATAACAGTGGATGTAGCTTACAAAGAATACACATAATTTGCTTGGTTTTCGGGTGTGTGAAATATGAGATGATATTAGACATTGATATTTGACAGCATGCCTCATCATGGAAATACTTGTTTAGATGCGATAATCATGACGCATTAGTAGGCGTCTGAGTGTGAAATATTGTGATTCAGTACAAGAAAAAATTGTGGACAAGTTTCTGATGGCTTCATTCATTTAATATTGTTGGGAAGTCCGGATAACAGTGATGTTATTTTTCCTGGAAAATAGTTTTTCTAAAGCAATTAAAATAATATTGTAATTGAATAACAATTAGAATAAAACATACAAATTGTTTACGAGTGGATATTCATACATAGTGGTAGATAAAATGATTAAAGAGTTTAACTTCAACATTACACTATTTTTCTCTCACCTGGAACGTTTTCAGGAGCTCGACTAGCATCTTCAGCATCACCATCTGCTGAAGACGCTAGCGAGCTTGTTTTCACTACCTATTATCGTATAAAAGATAACAGGCATGTCTAATATTTTGTGACGTAGTGGTCATGTTGCAATTTATATTATTAATGTGTTAAATGAGTCACTCTAATTTGGTATTGTTAATGCTTTTCAATAGCACACTGCAATGTAATGTGTAAGCAAATAATACTATGTCAACTGGATCCAGCTTTTGAGTAGGACTGAACCCTGGGACCGAACCACACACAAAAAAGAATGGCGCACAAAGTCTACCGCGTGATATTGACGATCAGAACCTATTTTCTACTTAACAAAATTGGCATTGGCGCCTCACTGTTACTGGAATGGACACATTACCATAGATATAGTTTAGTCATGACCATTTTTTCTGAAGAAAAAAAAATTGTGTTTTGGTTTACTATCCACATAAACAACACTACCCTAAACCTTTGTTCACATCTGATTTCATGGTCAACCCTTTTTTTTTCAGACAATCATGATAATATCGCATCAGGCTCAAGTTCTATATGTTCTTGTCAAGTTAAGAAGAGTGAAGTCACAAGTTCTTGAGGAAATATACTATTGGGCTATTTCACTTAAAATTATATGCCATACCCATTTAAGAAGTCTTCAAAACAGAGAGATGTTTTCAAATGGAATTGGCTAGGGTTAATTATTTCAAAACCCATACTCCTCCTGTATAGCTTTACAAATATCTTCCCGAACTCAAGTGAGTTTCAAATACTTCTCTTTAGAAAACCAAATAGTTAAATCTTCCACAGGGGGAGTGTTGAGTTCAAATGAAATAGTTGAATCTACTTCTTGATGCCATACTTGATTCTCCTCTCCTGTACATATTCCATCTGTTTCTCGGTGACATATCCAAGTTCAACAAGTTTCTTTCGTATACTACGTATCACCTTGATAGGTACCGGCAAACCAAACCGCTTCGTGTATATACCACTAGGACAATGCAAATCATGTTTCTCATCCAAAATGCGATGTACTTCTTGAGGATGTTTTTTCACAAGGACCGGTCGTGCTTCCCCGGTAGGACTCGTTATGTTGACAACATTCACGACATTGCCCTCTTGCAGAGACAAGGCAGCTTGGAGATAGTCCTGCTTGGAAATGGTGCGTAGACTCACCGGTCCGGACTGTGTGAAGGACGAATATGTTGATGCAGGCCCTGGTGTTTTTAGTAGGGCTGACTTCAGCTCCTGAAGCGAAATGTAAGGTGCCTGTAAATGTAACGGGAAAAGGGACAACTTCAGTACTGATTCCAAGAACTGTGTTTGCACTGTATAATATACTGAGATACAACTACAACATCAAAAACATGCATACCTCTATCAGCTTTGTAGAACATAATGAAAGTAGCCTTTTACAGCAGATAAGAAGTAAAACTATTCCACTGGGTTTTATGCACAATCAGGATTTGAAAAACAAAAACAACAGCAGTAATCCAGGATGGTTGATATGCTAACAGGTCAGGTGTGACCTACATGTAAAAGCCATGGCTGGAAAAATATTTATTTCCTGAGAAGAATAAGCCTAATTTGACCCCAAGATAGGAAAATGTCCATAACTGCTTTTGTATCTCTTACATCGGGAAGCAAATTTCCTTCCAAATTCCAAAATTTCCCTGTCATGAGGCTGTATCCTCATTTTCAGCCTTGCCTAAACTAGGATCTCAAACCCTTAGACACTGTTCCTTAAACCCCAATACTTGGGCATAGCAAGAGCCTTGGGGCTCATGGACAAGGAGTAGTGCAGGCCCTCTTTCTTTCTCTCTCTTTTCCCCCATTTCATTTTCGCTTTTGCTTGGAATGACCTTTAGATATGTTGGGTACAAAAATGCATGTACCACACACAACTTTTCAGCTGCAGGATGACACTGCACTTGTGCATAAACATATCTGACTGATCAAGAAGTTAATGATCGAATGAAATTTTGTGCAATGTGAATCAACCATGCATGATGATCTTCAAATTGAAAAGACTGCAGTCAGTGCTGGTTCTTACTGACCTATGACACACACAGACTGACCACCACTCACTTAAAGTGAGTGTGTAACATGCTGTAGGCTACACAATTTGACACCACATAATCTGTTTGATCTTTGTAACTTTTAAAAAATCATACCAAATTTCATTCAATTTTGTATAAGTTTGCAGACAATAAAATAGTCCTCCTAAATTCAACAGTTAATGTTAAGGTGTTTGTTTGTACCTAAATGACATAAAAAAAACTGGTCAATGATTTACATGTGTGCGAGTAAACCATAAAGTGAGAGTAAATCATACAATAGAGGCCGTCAGCCTTTTCCAATGGATCCGCCATCTTGTGGGTACTGCCGTTCTGCATGTCATGCATTAGACATTATGCCCCCGATTACGCAGAAGTCGCAGCGCGTGACGCACCTCTTCAGTCAAGCGTCAACGCGGTGATCATAGCAACAAGGCACTCCGTACCCACAACATGGCGGCGTTGACGTCACAATGACTACCTCTATAGCCTTAAGATCTCATTTGTTCTTCAGTCGCGTATCCGTTGGCAACTAGATGATGGCGGATGTTCTTAATGATCTTAACAGAAACTTTACATTGGTATCTGCTCAAATACTCCTCCAGGGTACACAAGTGTGACAATCTTTGTAAAATCGGCTTTGCCAATAAGGGCGATTCCTTCACAAAAACCAAGTTATGTCGTTGTCCTACTATATCAACTTGAATTCCAAGTTTCTCCATTTCCAGTGCATTTGCAGCCATACTGTATTCTTGTTTACTGGTAGAACGTAGTGAGTGTGGGCCTGATTGTGTTAATGAATGGTATGAACATGCTGGTCCTCTAGTTAGGAGTACGGCTGACATAATTTGCTCTTTTCTCGTCATGTTTTTCCTAGCTTTAGCTCTGCTTCTGCTACATATGCTGGAGGTGTCCCAATCATGTGGTTTTGTGTGCATCTGTGAATTTGGACAAACAAATTAAGACACTCTGAAAATAAAAAGTGAATCTATACTTTGATCTATTTTACTATGTACTAATATTAGACTTGTTCTATTTTAGAAATTTGTGCTTATCTTAAAAGCGTCATTCACCAAGTTTGCGTAAAAGTTAGACACAAACTAATTTTTGTTAATTTGGGTATGCTGATCGTGAATATTGTCCACCAAAAGCCCCTATAGAATCATACAGGGGACAACAATTAAACATGCTCCAAATTCACTCTTAAACATATCAAAATGTGTGAGTAATGCAGTTACCAAGTTATGAGTGCTCAACAAGTGGAGGCAAGAAGTTCTTCAAGTTCAATCGATTCTGGAAAAGAATAGTTTGCGCTATCTGTGATGTGAAGTTCAGAATATGGTAAAATACAAAGGCCATTGAATCCTACTGATCTTTTAACTCTAACATCACAGAAAGTGCAAACTGTTCTTTTTCTAAAAACTATGCTAGAGAAACAATTTTATTACAATTTGAGCAACTTTGACTTTTGACCCATGTAAAACAAGCAGATTAAACGAGGACCTACACTATTTGTGTCCCATAACTTAACTAAAGGTTGTATGCAGTCCCAATTTTAATTTGCGGGATCCATGGGATCAGAACTTAACTATAGGTCAATTTGGGGGTCTTTTTCTCGAGATTCCAAGATCAGTTGTTTCCAGGATGTACATCAAACATGCAAATGCATATAAAATACAATTTTGCCTGTGAGTGGTGAAAAAATCCAAGATAATGTGTCCACTATTCCCCCAACAAAAACAAGTCTCAGAAAACATTAAAGTGCCTTAAATTCTTTATTTAATTTCAATTTATTATTTCCATATTATACATCGCAATGACAAACAATAATAAAACCTTATGGAGGAGTAGGCTGGAAAGCCAAGGCGGCCTGATAATTACCCTACGCATGAAGATATATTACAATAAATAGAAGAACTAGAGTTACACTAACAATCAATAACATAGAAAAAACAAAAAATAAGACACAGCAAGGACTGGCTCAAAGATCTGGGATGAAATTGTATGTAGGTATGTCAGAGGTGCTGCATAAATTGGATGTGAAAATGTTTCACAGAAATTTCTTTTATTGTTTTTGGTAACAAATTCCAAAGAACGGGCCACTTGTTCTGAAAAGGTTTCTTATTAATTGAAAATCATTGGCGTGTCTTATTTTGTAATTACGAATTTCTGATTTCTTGAAGTAATCCTTAAAAGCTACAGGTAAATCCTAATTTCATGTCTAAACATGAAAACGCCCAGTTCCAGCGTATACATATCATTGACGGTAAGTTTTATTATTCATGCTCGACAAAAGTATCATTTTTACGAAATGAAGACAGTCAAGAAATCTACAACGATTTGGTGTAAAAACACCAATTTTGATCTGTTAAACTTCGTCTATCTGTACACAAAAGAGTAGATTGCTTAGCTAATATGGTAAGATTTTGTGCTACTTTTAGAACCATGTGTTATTTCATAGCGACCAATTCAGGGTTTGATTTACAATGAACCGGCAACAAGCAACCTTGAAGGGGGAGGCAAGGGGCATTTCCCCCTCCGCCAAATATTTTTCTTGCCCCCCCCCCCCCAGTTTTCCCCCACTTTTGAGGTGAACCCCAAACATCATGTACCTTTCCACTTTTTGCAGCAATTTTGTGCAAAATTTTGCCCCCCCCTGAAAAAAATTCCTGGAGACATTTTTGAGGTCTTTATTTTCACAATAGATTTCAGGGTCTGCATCTTTAAAAGCTCACAAAAATATGTTTGCCTCAGGTTTCAGATGTTTGTGTAGCTGTTCAAAACTGAGGATAAACAGCTAAAATCACTCAAATTGAATATCACTATTCCTGCTATACCAGCTGATACGGTATTGGTGACTCTTCCATTTGTCTTAGGTATGCAACCAAGTCTTTGTGACTTGCTTAAAGTTGTGCTTTTATCCGGTATTTTCTTTGGTATATAATAGATGCTGTTTCCCTTGTGGAATCTCAGCTGGCTGTTTAAGTGTTCGCCTTTCAATTCTCGTTATTACGCAATAAAGAAGCGCCGCCAGCAGATTTGCGATATTGATGTATCATGGGAAAAGGTCGACATCAAGTCAGCGCATATCTGAATATTACCATGCTATTACATAGGAACATGTGACAATATTTTTTAGCTTGTCAATATAACGGTATTACACGCAAATCGATAGAGAAAAAATTAATTATGCACATTTCAAATCACATTATTAAGTATTATTGAGTATCGATTCGCGTGTAACACCTTTATTTTGACAAACTAAAAAAATATTGTCACGTGTTCCTATGTAATAGCATGGTAATATTCGTATTGCGCGGACTTGGATGTCGACCTTTTCCCATGATACATCACGATTACATCCCATGATACATCACGATCATCGCAAACCGCTGGCGGCGCCCTTATTGCGAATAGCGAGAATTGAATACCTGAGTGGAAGAAGGGCCCAAGTCCAATTTTTTACAAAAATGAGTTAGACCCATCATTTTATTGCCAGCAGACTGTTCTTCCTTGTGTGTGAAAGATGAGCCAAAATCCATGCTCTAAATAGTCTTCCATGTACAATTAATCATGGTTTTCATGGAAGAAGGGCCCAATTCCATGGAGTTGGGCCCTTCTTCCCCAAATATTGGGTTAAAGAGGAATTTGGTTCATCCATGAAATCTGCTTTTCACTACAATAAACTTTCTTGCTAACATGTTACATGCTTCTACTTGTGCAATTAATGGATTTCTATAACTATTTATAACACATCTTCTTACGGAACTGGTACTTGCAACTCCAGCTCATATTAAGACCTGTACCATTGCCATGGAAACATCATATATAATTTCGAATGTATGTAATATTGTATGTTCATGTATTGAAGGTCCCCTGAAGATGAAAACATTCTGTCTATAAAACTTTTCAAAATATTAAGTTTTTTCTTAATATCTCAAAAACAGTTTTGATGGAGTTGGGCCCTTCTTCCACTCAGGTATTCAATTCAAGTTAGTTCAACTGGTCACGATTGTTTGATGGCATGTAAAACCGAGTCATTTTTACGAAAAGTTGAACAATGATGGCGCTATTTATCTAACTTCTTGTTTGTATCTTAACAAGGGGTAGACACTTGTAAATTGGTATTAGGACATCAGCAAACAGACTTTAACAAATGACAATGGTATTTTCAAAAAAACTTTTTATCATGAAACGATAAGTATAACTCATATTATCTAGCTAATTCAAAATTTAAAATATATGTAAATAGCACCCTCAATTTGCACACAAATATACAGTTTATAGAATTAAAATTACATGTACTACAAAAAAGCAGAAAAAGATGAATTATTTGATATAGAAATGAAAATCTATGTTAAAATTTAAAAATGGTTGCAAAATATATGTGTGTATAATCTGTATAGTTTATTAGTGTGATAGCTGTTGGTATTATTCAGGTCTAGAATTGAACATAATAATAATGTTTTGTTAGAAAAATTAATAAATGATCACATCAAACAACCGTGTGGTAAGGTGTTTGGTGATACAAGTTTAATAATAATAAAAATAATAATAATGGAAGTTTATAATGTGCAAGAATCCATCAGAGCATCTCACTGCCCAACAATAGGAAAATGAACACAAACAGGAATATGATGAACAGAGCATAATACAGAAAATACAAATACCATATTAAGAAAAAACATTCTACACTACATTTCATCAGCAAAAGCGATATTTATAAACAGATGTGTTTTTATCATAGATTTAAAGGGCAGGTCTATAGCAAAAACAACATCATATCATTGGCAAGCTAATATTATGAGGACAATGAAAATGACTCCTTTTTGAGAAAATAAGGCGTTTAAAATTGATATTCCAAAAACCAACTTAAGCGGTGAGTTCCTTGAGCGAGACAGATTTGGCCTAGAAAACCGGTGACGTCATGATATGAGATGTGCCCGCTTTGAGAAAAGGGACTATAAACGCTCTCAATGGACAGAACGTATACTGTTACTGTTCACAGAAAAAAAATTCCAAATTAAGTATTACAAATTTCATGTTTTTTAAACATATGGATAAAATCAGCCGCTTCTTTTTTATATATTAGACAATTGTGATATTTGTATATCAATATCATGAGAAATATTAGGCCTAAAAAATAAATACATAATTTGAGCTTAGAAATTCTGAATTTCATCTGAATTTCATATAAACTGTGTTAGTCCACAAACTCATGTATCTGATCTATAGTTTCAGTTGGATGAAATATTACAAAGCAAACGCATAGTAACAATTACTGTGTGGGCTTTGTTCCCGAAAGAGAACAATAGTGTGCATATTGTTATGCAGCATTGTTATGGTATTAGTGATAGTAGGCTACAACTCATTGTTGCTAATGTCAAACTTGTCAAAGTGAGTGTGATTGTATGATGAGAGCACGATAAAGTGTCCGCTTCATTTACCTACGTCATCAGTCAAGCAGGAGAGAACATGTACGCTTCAAACGGGGGAAGAACACATACGAGGCTGAACTTTACCCACACAATTTCTCCTTTTTCAGGAGAAATACGCACAAAAAAATTGCAACAAGTGTCAACTTGTAATGTAATAATTATTCTCTTCAAATAGAGATAAACTTGTTTTTGCTATAGACCTGCCCTTTAAAAGAGTCCAGAATAGTACAGTTTTTGATATGAGTAGTAAGCTTGTTCCAAAGTTTAGGTGCACAAATAACAAAAGAACGGTCTCCAAAAGAATTGCCAATCATTTAATTCGGAAATCCCCTGGTTATGGATCTAAATGTACTTGTGCTTAGCGCTTCTTATCTCTGTTACCCATACTCAGGGAGCTGGTCCTGGCTGTGATGGTTTACTGTGGTATGCACAGGATGTGTGTTTCTTAGCTGCAAGTCCATGATTGTTGTTTTATATGGTGTGTCATGTCTTGGGCTATGTACAGTGGTCAACAAATGAAGTGTGCTGCTGCTTGCGGGTTTATGCCTCTGCGTATAAATCACAACGCATCTACATTCATCATTATTTATCACTTTTTATTACTTTTTTTGCAGGAAAGTAGGGTTGGTTGCCATGTTTCCTGTTGCCATGTGCTTTCACATCAAATTCTACCTGTTCCTTGTCTGTACAGTACTGCAGAAGACACACCGAATTCACAACTTGGTCGTTCGCATCTTTCAGACAAAATATTGACCTGTACAACCCTGCATGATTGCATTTGGTATTCAAATGAAGGTATACTTGATTTGGTTGCAAAACCTTGACCTTTCTTCTCTCCGCAATAGAGCACCCTTCATCAGACACGTTAACTGTCCAAATACCCAGCCTTAATGATTTTTCATACACACCATTCATATCATTCTTAACCTCCCGCAAATCTGTTAAATATGAGGTGTCGATCAAGAAAGCCAAGTTCTGTTTAACGCTCAAGGGCACTTTAGTGCACCGTGGTTTATCACTGGCATTCAAAAGGAGGCTGACTGCTTCCAGAGGAGTAAAACGCTCTCCATCAATACATAATATGGGAGTGGATAGGTCACCATTGTAGTGTAAACATGTACTGTTGGTATCCCCATCCTGTAGGTAGAGAAATATAATTTACATTAAAAGGGACATACACAGATTTTCTAAGTTCTAAGTTCTAAAACCACACTGAACTCACATGAATAGGCATGCAACTAGAACACCAACTATTATATCTATGCAAACAAACTTGTATTTCTGGACAGTGTGGGCGGCTTGCAGCCATAATATTTTGAATCTATGGTGTGCGCACTGATCTGGGGTCAAGTGTCACTTCTAATCATAAAACAGTTTCCAAATTGACCAAGTTCTCCTACATCTGATCACAGATGATCTGATGCCATCAGCCATCTGGGTGTGGTGGCAAGTGCCACTTTTGACAAAGAGAATTGCGATTGTTAAGTTGAATACCACCGACATATCTCACGAATGGAACAGCCCAATTCAGGTAATAAACTAATCCCATTTGAAATTTGCACTCCTTGTGGAGTCATTCCATATCGAATCAACCAATTTGCTGAAAATCTTGGCAGGTCACCCCCTCAGATTTTGCTGAAAATCATTTCTAGCATACCTCTTTGGCAATAATGAACACATGGAAAAAATTAGCGCTCAACTCCAAGCGGTTTCGGAGATACGGCTTGTCAAAATTTCACCCAGACCCCCCCTTTTTGCTCTCGCGAGTCGCGTCGTTGAGTTTGTCGCGTTTTGGAACACTCATATTTTGACTTTAGGAAAAAGATATTAAGCTGAAAATTGCTACCTATAGTGACTTTCACCCAAATAAGCAGAATCTGGCCTTAAAAACAGTGTTGTGCTTCCACTTTAAAAGTTATGGGTCTCCCAAAACCCCTATTTGTTTTGTCATATTTCACCGTGTTCAGTTTCCAGACCCCACTCGTACTCTTAAATAGATATCAGAGAATGTTCAAACTTCATAAAAATGCTTAATAGGCCAATATCTTTCCCCTGAAACAACAACAGACCACTGATACCTTTGATTAAATTGTGGCTTGGACCCAAAGTTTGCTCCGCAGAATGAAAGCCTGAAAACACCGTCCCCACCAGTTGACCTTTGACCCCGCAGATGAATTCCGACAAACTTGAAAATTACACCATGAATGCTAAAACACTTATTCTACATCTGTACCAAATCTTAGCTTTGTAACTCCACTTTTCAAAATTCACAAATTTCACACTTTTTGACAGAGATTAGCCAGCATCCTATATCAATGTGTGTAAAATTTGGCAAAATACCTAAATTTCATAATCCACTCTAACCAAGAAGGGGTGGAGTTACATATTTAAGATTTGGTATAGGTAGATGGTAAGTATGTGTTGTGTAAGTTTCAAGTGTGTCGGATTTCATCTGCAGGGTCAAAGGTCAACTGGTAGGGCGTGTTTTCAGGATTTCATTTTGCAGAGCAAACTTTGGGTCCAAGCCAATACCTAATTAAAGGTGTCCATGGTCTGTTAATGTTTCAGGGGAGACATATTAGCCTATTAAGCATAAATATGAAGTTTGAACATTCTCTGATATCTATTTAAGAGTACGAAGGACTCTGGAAACCGTGTGTGAAATATGACAAAACGAAAAGGGGTTTTGGGAGACCCATAACTTTTAAAGTGGAAGCACTACACTGTTTTTAAGGCCAGATTCTGCTTATTTGGGTAAAAGTCACTCTAGGTAGCAATTTTCAGCTTAATATCTTTTTCCTAAAGTCAAAATATGAGTGTTCCAAAACGCTATAAATTCAACGACGCGACTCATGAGAGCAAAAAGGGGGGGTCTGGTGAATTTTGACAAGTCAGATTCAAACCGCTTGGAGTTGAGCGCTAATTTTTCCATGTGTTCATTATTACCATAGAGGTATGCTAGAAATGATTTTCAGCGAAATCTGAGGGGGTGACCTGCCAACCCATTGGTTGATTTGACATGGAATGACTCTGTACATGTGAAAAATTAAGGCCCTGTCTTCCATATAGGGTGTATGGATTTCAACAAGAATAGCCAATGACGAATAGCATGGCTCTGGTTTTTTTAACATGTATCAAAAGTGTGAACTGAGAGGGTAAAAATGAAATTGACAGAAGACACTTAAAATATGTCATTTCTCAAAGCAGATGACTTGAATTTTATGAAAATACAAAACTTGGAGCTTAATTCTGTTCATTTGGTCTGTAAACTTCGTGAGACCCTTTGGCCAAATGAGATTTTTTCATAAAAAAGCAACTTGTTGCCAAAGCTAGATATTGCTTACTGTAATGCCCATTAGTTACCAAATTAGTTGTCATAGGAAAATAATGAGTCCAAGTTACTATTGACCAAATATGGCCATTCTGCGATCACTTTTAGGTAACTTTTCAGGCATATGAAACTGAAAAATGGGCAAAATAGCAGGTTTGGTGGTCAAAAATATGCTCTAAATGTAATTAATTTCATCCACATATATTGCTAATCCATATGTGAACAAGGTAATGATAACCAAGTACTGACATATCAAAATAAGTTTGATAATGCCTTTATAGTAAAAATGTAACTCTAGATACTCGTGGGTTTCGGATGTTACATTATTTGGTTAACATGCATTATTTGCAGGTATCTGGCCCTATTTCTAAGCTCATATTAGTTCAAAAATGTAAATGATAATCACTGTCAGATGATTAAACCTATCACTTGAAAATCTAACCATCATTAAATGATATTGTCATCTTACTGAAGAAATCTTTTTAATTTGGATGTATACATGTACTGATATGGCATTTATTCATATACATTGTTACCCACATCCTTATTGTAAATGTGCACTGGACATCATAATAAACCAAATTAATTAGCACCCTGAAGCATTAAGTTGATAATACAAAGGGCTACACCTTTCTTACAATCATAATCAGGCTTTCTTTTACGTCTTCCCAACTTAAAAGTGTTTCGGATGTTACATTACGTTAACATGCAATTGCAATCTAATTGAACTTATTGAGGGAAACATTTGGGACATTTCATTATTTTAGCATAATATCAATCACTTTGAATCAGAAACCTGTTGAAATTATTCAAATGATTCAAAATATGTACAAATACGTGTATAATTAAAGGCAGTGATTCGGATGTTACATGATGTTAACATTTTTACAAAGTTTGATGGTTGGAAGTTGAATTTTAAACAAACATGAGATCATTATATACAACAGGTATGTTGCCATGATGGACACTCATAAAAATTTTTATGTAAGGCACAATCATTTATCATTTGCACACATATAAAATATGCAAAAACTGATCGTATTAAAACAGCTCATAAAGTCTGTGTTAACAAATAATTCCCATGAAACTTGTTCTGTTGTAAGAGTATTTTTCTTAGTAGTTAATTTGTTTCCATCGATAATTTATTGTTTTATCGGACATAATGAAGCTGTATGAAGCATAGTAAGTATTTCTCCTGCTTCGTTTCTGGTATATGTGCATAGTGATTCCAATATAGGCCTAACACATGTACATACTATAAATATATTTTATGTTAAAATGTTAAAATGTTCACTTTTTTATGAAAATGCAGCTTTTTTCAATTTTGAAATAAATGATTATGACAAAATTGCTACTTAATTATTTTCAATAGGTGTTAGATATCATCTAATGCTAAAATATTATAAAGTTTATTGAAATTACAACTTCATTTTGGACTTGTTAACAAAAAATGGGTAACATCCGAAACACATTTTAAATCAAAGTATTTTGCTAGTGTAATGGAGAAATATTCAGTGTAAGTTGCTTTTCAAATTTAAAATAAATATCTTAGGACATGTGTATATATGTCAGTAATGAAATTAATTTGAAAGGAGTGAACCAAATTAATTATGTTGCTTTTTATCTTATGTGTCATGCATAGAGACAATAGATATTGTAGAGCTAACAACTTGTAATTTTTTCCACTAGCAAGGTTTACAAAGGTGAAATGGAGTCAGCAATATTAGGAAAATGAGAGTGTACACCATATTTACTAGAAATTCACATTCATTTAAGTGTATATTCTAAAATCTTCTTACAATGCCCTGTTATTGGCCTCACTTTCCGTTAACATTTTGCCTTGTAACATCCGAAACAAACTTGACATGTTAATGGTTTGTACACTCAAAGAACAAACCTGGGTATGGTAAAAATATTTCTACTATGGCCTTCCCATGATTTCCACTCCCTTTGACCTTTTTATTTCCCTCTAATTAAATTTCTTCAACAAAATGTCACTCTTTCTGTCTCGGATGTTACATTTGATTCGGATGTTACCATTGTTAACGGAAATGTTGTGTGGCCAACATTTTACATAAAGTCAAGAGGAAGTGAAATCATTTTTCATTTAGATACTTGTTGTCATGTCTACTTCAACTTAATAATGAAAATTCAAAGCTAGTATTGTTCTTCACATAATTATAAGACAATATGTATTCTTTCGGATGTTACAAAACTGTTAACGGAAAATGAGACCCATTTAAGTAATGCTTCACCATAATTTGTAAACATTCAACTGATACAAAATTTGCACTTGCAATTATTTATATTGCCCTGAGGCAAACATTTAAAGTATTTGTGTATGTTTTACATGATAAAACAATCACTTAGACCATGTTAAAAATAGAGCAAGATTGTTAACGGAAAATGTAACGTCCGAAACATAATTTTCAAGTGCTCAAAATTTTTTCATGTTAGAAATTATTTAGGTAAATCTTGGATTTCTTGGATCTTGTACTAACATGTGTTCATAAAATATTGAACAGAATACTCAGAGCTGATCTGGTTTTATTTTGTAAACAAAACAAATTAGTCACTTTTGTTAGGTTGACAAATTTCCGTTAACAATTGGACATTTGGTCTTGTCACAAGTAAAGAAAGAAAACTGGGACAAATTTTGTTAAGCTATGGGAGATTAGCCTAGGTCTACACTACATAAAAATATAAAAAGTTATCCGGAAATAGGTCATGTGTTTCTGCTGGGGTCTCCCAAAGTGTCATTAAGCCTTTTGATACATGTTAAAAAAATCCAACCATCTGTATCCAGGTAAATAAATGTCTCATTTAAGACAAACCATCACAATATATGCTAATTAGGGTCAGGGGTTACTAACCCTACCCATCACAATAACTATTATGCTAACTCCGGTATCCCCTGACCCTAATTAGCATATCGTGATGGTGGGCATAAATGAGACATATACCTGTCCCTTATTATTACCAATTTCTTAACAGTGCGAAACTGTTATTGCTTTGGTCATTGCTCAAGCTTGGGAAATCGCGAATAGTACTACATGGGTTGAATAGGAATGGTTAATACTTTACTGTCTGTTGGTAGTGCAAAAATAACAACAATATGAACCAGTTGAGATTACACAAGTTGGCATAATCTGTGTGACTATGGGCGACTTCACAGGAGCCACATCAATGCGATCTCTCAAGTAAATAGAAAGTGTCTATAAATCCCTGTATAAATCACAAATGTTTGATGCCATGTGAAACTTAGTCATTTTAAAGAAAAGTTGAACAATGATGGTGTTTGCATGTAATATGGTATTGGAACATCAGCAAACAGACTAACAAATGATAAAAAAAAAAAAAAAAAACGATTTAACCTAAAATGTAAGGTATAACTCATATTACTTGGCTAATTTAAATTTAAAATATATGTAAATAGCACCCTCAATTTGCACACAAATGTACAATATAGAATTAAAATTACCACAAAAAAGCAGAAAAAGATGAAAAATTTAATATAGAAACAAAAAACGATGTTAAAAATTAATACAAAATATATGTGTATATACAGTTTATTAGTGTGATAGTTGTTGGTATTATTCAGGTCTATTGAACATTATAATAATATTTTGTTAGAAAATTAATAAATGATCACATCAAACAACTGTGATAATGGCACTTGGATCAGCATCTGGGAAAATAATTGCTTAGTAGTACATGTATGGATGTTTTTTGTTTGTGTAATACCAGAGGATGATTTAAGGAAGCCCCATCATGCACTGCAAACGTGTTATCACCAGAGTTTCAACTGCCACTTTACTTTTCAAATCCCATTGAATTCTGTGCAAAAGATGTTGTTTAAGAATTGTGCGTGTGTCATTATTACTTAGTCGATTTCAGATCTAAAGTGATGTATGCATGAAGGATAATTCACACCTTCTGTAGGTAACATAAAATGTGAAATTGACCAGCATTGTGAATGCGTAAACTTTTATTGTAAATATATCAGTCCAAATTCAAATTTAACCATGTCCGTCAATGTGGCGCAGTGGTGTCATGTTCACTCACACAGCTGTGCTAACGCAAGTCAACACAGTGGCGTGGTGGGAAGTGCTTAAATCATCCTCTGGTGTAATACTGAGCCTAACAGCCCGTTTAGGGTGCTCATGACATGCTGCCATGTGTGTGTATGGAACCCATGATGCAATGTGGTTTGTGCGGAGTGCGCACACACAGGAAGAGATCACATTTCAATGGGCTATTCCATTTAAAATCCACACTACCCTGTGGAAGATTTAGTTAAAGTCTTCCACAGAGGGAGTATTAGTTTCAAATAGAATAGACAATGGGTAATACTTCCATTTGAAATACTCCAGTTGTGATAGGTAAAGCCATAATACAGTTGGAGTATGGGTTTCAAAATGATTAACTCTGACCAATTATATTGGAAAAACTTACTCCCCCTGGGGAAGGTATTTCCAAAATCTTCCACAGGGGTAGTGGATTTCAACTGGAATAGCCTAATGCATAGATATAGATCCCGTTTCCTATGCAGTAACCCTACCCTACATTGTATGTGAAAATAATTGTATGTGTGAAAATGCTAGTATCAAAATGTCCATTTATACGTTGGGGCAATCACGTATATCTCATCTGTTCCTCTGTCACATATCCCCTATCCACCAGATACCGTCGAACATGCTGTGTGATTCTAGTAGACACTTTAATTGCAAATCTGCCAGCATATTCATCGGGTGTACACACATTAGGCATTCTTCGTAGAACCGGGTCCACTACAGAGGGCGCATGCTTGACAAACATAATCCTTCCCGTGCCCTTTTCTATTTCAACTTGACTTCCTAGGTTCTCGGCTTCCAGTGTGCTAGCTGCAGCATTGAAGTCTTGCATGGTAATTTTACTTAACGTTGGTGGTCCTCTATACTTGAGTGAGGAATAAGAACACACTGGTCCTGGACTTAGGAGTAAAGCTGACGTAAGAAGTTCCTTTGTTGTACTGCATTTATGAGCATGACGTTTATAAATTTTGTGGTTACCACGTTGTATTTCCCAATCTTGAAGTTGCACCTGTGACACCTGAACAAACAAGGCCAAGAAAGAAAAAAAAATGTTATATTGGCGCAACTGGACCTACCCTAATTTTTGTGATGAAAATAAAATGTGGTTGGAAAAAGCACACAAATTTTCCATTTTGGTGCATTGGGGGTATTCCAGTTGAAAAAATCCATACACTCCCTATGGAAGACCAATTATAGGTTATTACATTTATCATTTAAATCTCCCTCCCCCCGGTGCAAGAGATCAAGGTCATGTTTTCAATAGGGTGTGTCAAAATTTCAACTGGAATAGCCCAATAGTGACAAATTATTGGAAAGTGACAAAAACTGTATTTGTTTAGGAAAGAACATAATTCCTGACCTGCAACCTGCCCTACTTTTCTTTGACTGTTACGCCAATATTAAACAATTTTTTAAGGCCCTAGGTGCATGACAAATTCACTGGCATACAGTGGAAATGTATTAAGCCCCAGGTATAGAGGTAGTCATTGTGGGTATGGAGTGCCTTGTTGTTAAGATCATCTGCGACTTCTAGTTGGAATTTCAGAGGAGGGAGCTCTCTATTTGCACAGGAAATTTACCTCAAAGCAAAGGAGCCCCAGTGTGCCAATGCGAATCTTTACAGTATATTGGATAAAATGATGTAACCATACCTAACAATGAGTTTTATACTACCGTATTCATTCCAATAAGCGCCCAGGGCACTTAACAAAGTCATTTTGGGTGGGCGCTTATTTTTAACATTGTTAAATAGTCATCAATCACCGTCTGAAAGTATTTATTTACTCACAGTTAGTGCGCCCTCATAAAATGTGTCTATATAAAACAATTTTGAGGGCGCACTAACTGTGAATAAAGATGGCCGCCGCCATAAAAAATATGATTTTGAGACAAAATTGCCTCAAATTTGGCCTTTTAAAGGCATTTGCAGATGGTTATTGTGAAGTATTTTTAATATCTATACATCTGCCCACTATGAAATAGCGTCATAATTTAATTTTGATGCTCATTTTCCCACATGCATGCATGTAATATCACTCGACAGGTAAGCTTACTGGACGTATGTTGACAACATTGGATGGGCGGTTATTAATTATCTATGCCCGTGCAACGGGGCATAGATATTGTATTTGTTCTGTTTAGTTTTCTCCTTTTCCTTCTCCTTCTTCTCCTTCTCCTCCTTCTTCTCACGCTTCCTTTGCACTCCTCTAGCTCAGAAACTAAAGTAGCCTAGGGGCCCATACTTGGTACAATGATGGCCCATGACCCCTCAAAGTTTCCTAGGGTACCCCCGACCCCAGAGGTCAAAGGTCATGGGCTACAGGGGGCAATATGTGTACGATCCGTCCAGAAATTATGTAACATAAAATGCATTAACATAAATGTATGTTGAAGTGAAGTCGCCCGTAGCATTGTAACATAATTTAAAAATAAAAATAATATACACACCGCCAGCGTATAAATTGCACAGATTGCGATATTGTCTAGAATCACTGATGAGTTATTGCAGTACTGAATGACGACACATGTGAGTTGGTAATTTCTAATTCTAGGGCCAAGGGATCGGTAAGAAATGCTTCAAGGGTGGTGTGTAGAGATATGCCATCGGTGAAATATGAGGCCAGAAGAAAACTTTGCGTGGGGGATAGGCATACGTCCGCGAAGCGTGCCTCTCGTCGCGCTTTGCCATGGGTGGTCTGGAGTCGTCGGCGCCAACTGAAGGCAATTAGTGGACACTTATTACACTGTTGAAAACTATGTTCCATAATATGAAGACCCAATTGAAGCAGTTTGTAGTCCATTTCTCATAGTAGCGTAGGCTACCTTGACTTTTTGACGAGGGGGGTAAGTGAGAGGCAAAGAAAATTGCCTCATAGGCGCGGGTTTATTTCGCGTGAAGCGCCGCATAGAAATTTGCAATTTACACTATTTTTTACCCAAGGTGTTTATCAAAATCGTGGCCTATTTAAACAAAACATGACTAAAGAATTCCCTTTCTGTTGGGATCATAGGCCTACTGATAATATTTTTCGGCTTAAATCGTGTGTATCTGCGTCTTTTCACTTCTATCAATCTTTATACTCAGGCTAGGCCTATCCCGGATAGTAGGCCTAGGCCTATCACAATCTCCTGAAAGTTGGGCGTCCTCCTCCTCCAGCGCGATCGGTCCTCAGCAATAATTACAATATTTATGCAGATGCTACTGTGTTTACACAAATAATCTTTGATTGAAACCCCAATAGGCCTAGGTAGGCCTACCCTAAAATTTATATCGTGGTAATGATGCACAAAATTAAAATCTTTTAATTTTGTGTAATATTATCGTCCTATGAAAAACCCCAGATCTACTATCCGGGATAGGCCTAGCCTGAGTATGTGTTTTAGAGAGAGTGATGGTCTGATGGGGTATAAGAGAGAATGAAGGCTTGGTAAGGTATTAGAGAGAGTGTGGGCCATTCCGGTGGTGTTTTAGAGCGAGTGAGTGTCTGGTGGAGTATAAGAGAGAGTGAGGGTCTGGTAGGGTATTAGAGAGAGTCTGGGCGAGTCTGGTGGCGTTTTAGAGAGAGTGAGTGTATAGTGAAGTATAAGAGAGAGTGAAGGCTTGGTGGGGTATTAGAGAGAGTATGGGTCAGCCTAGTGGTGGTTTAGAGCGCGAGTGAGTCTGGTGGAGTATAAGAGAGAGTGAGGGTCCGGAGGGTTATTAGAGAAAGTGTGGGCCAGTCTGGTGGTGTTTTAGAGCTAGTGTCTAGTGAAGTATAAGAGAGTGAGGGTCTGGTGGGGTATTAGAGAGAGTGTGGTCCTGACTGGTCCAGTCTAGTGGTGTTTTAGAGAGTTTGATGGTCTGATGGGGTATAAAAGAGAGTGAAGGCTTGGTGGGGTATTAGAGAGCGTATGGGTCAGCCTGTTGGTGTTTTAGAGCGAGTGGGTGTCTGGTGGAGTATAAGAGAGAGTGAAGGCTTGGTGGGGTATTAGAGAGAGTATGGGTCAGCCTGTTGGTGTTTTAGAGCGAGTGAGTGTCTGGTGGAGTATAAGAGAGAGTGATGGCTGGGTGGGGTATTAGAGAGAGTTTGGGTCAGCCTGGTGGTGTTTTAGAGCGAGTGAGTGTCTGGTGGCGTATAAGAGAGAGTGAGGGTCTGGTGGGGTATTAGAGAGAGTTTGGGTCAGCCTGGTGGTGTTTTAGAGCGAGTGAGTGTCTGGTGGAGTATAAGAGAGAGGGTCTGGTGGGGTATTAGAGAGAATGTGGTCCAGTCTGGTGGTGTTTTAGAGAGATTGATGGTCTGATGAGGTATAAGAGAAAGTGACGGCTTGGTAGGGTATTAGAGAGAGTATGGGTCAGCCTGGTGGTGTTTTAGAGAGAGTGAGTGTATAGTGGAGTATAAGAGAGAGTGAAGGCTTAGTGGGGTATTAGAGAGAGTATGGGTCAGCCTGTTGGTGTTTTAGAGCGTGTGAGTGTCTGGTGGAGTATAAGAGAGAGAGGGGGTCTGGTGGGGCATTAGAGAGAGTATGAGTCAGCCTGATGGTGTTTTAGAGCGAGTGAGTGTCTGGTGGAGTATAAGAGAGAGTGCGGGTCTGGTGGGGTATTAGAGAGAGTGTGGTCCAGTCTGGTGGTGTTTTAGAGCGAGTGAGTGTCTGGTGGAGTATAAGAGAGTGATGGTATGGTGGGGTGTTAGAGAGAGTGTGGGCCACGGGCATAGATATTCGTGTTTGGTCAAACACAACTGTGGTTTCTAGTTTCATATTGTGTTTGTTGCAAAGTCGCTGGGTGGGCGCTTATTGGGACATGGGCGGTTATTGGAACGAATACGGTACATTTTAGCTACATGTAGTCAAGAACATGTTAAATCAGTAGATTCTGAATCAGTCCAATTTTACCTGTTCTGAATCAGAATCGGTCAAAATCCACTCATTTGTTGATCTAGTATTCAAAACTTATGCAAAAGCAGTATAAAAGTTTATGTTTCACAAAATGCATTAGCCTGCTGCAAATCACAGCAAATAATCACTATTTCCATTTCAAAATGGTGCACATCTGGGTAAATAAAGTCGAATACTGAAGACATCCTAATTAGTTTCTCAGGGAGTGTAGGACATGTTATCATAGTTATTTTTGTTCTATTTTGATACAGCAATTGTCTAAAAACAAATCAGAATGATTGAGGAATTAATAATTAAAAACAAAATTTGGTGCAATTTTCAAAATTGTAAATTCATACAGATTACGCACACTTGTGAAATTGCACAGCATAGCATGTTCCACTCAGTCTTCTTATTGATTCATTCATCTTGGAGTGCACTTTTGCACCCCATTTTGAAAGTTGTGGTGCAATTTAATCAGAAAAGTCTGTACAATGTGGTATTCCAATTTTGCACCACACTTTTAAAGTTGTATTGCAAAAGGCGCATTTTGAGGTGCAAATTGCAATGTGATAGGGCTTATTTCGAAACGCTGGTTCTCACCTAAAGTGAGTGGCAGTCAGCATATATCATGGATCAGTAAGAATTAGCATTGATCGTGGTCTTTTGGAGAGCATTATGCATTGTTACAACCCACTCAATACACCCTTTTACTCAGTAAATGACACTGTAACTTTTCAAATTGCACCAAATATCATTCAATTGTGAATTTCTCAATCATTCTGATTTGGTTTTACAACAAATATTGTCAGAGCTGAGCCCTCGCAGGAACAGATCCTGGACATGCCGGTGATTGTAGTATACATCATACTGCAAACATTTAAATCAATTTCAATTTTCATACATACAGCTTAAAAGTTATGCCCACTCAAACAAGTAGTAGTGACTTCTTTTATTGATATGTTTTATTTACATATTCATACAGATGCAAAACAATATGGGTGGTGTAAAGTTTGCCCCATTTTATTGAAAGAATTTCCATTATTCTTTTTGAAGACAAAATAGATCTATTATCAAGTCATTGTACTACATGTATATGTAGAACTTAAAAGTTGATACTAATTTAGCTAGTAGTTGTGAAAAGTACAAAATACATGTATGAAGTTGACTTCTTTTTTATGCAACCTTACTCCATAAATCCATACACCCCTTTCACACAGGGGTATGTACATGTAGATTTCAAATGGAGTCACCATTCAGGTAACCCCATTTGAAATTCACACTCCCTGTGTGGAAGATGAAGGTAATGTCTTCCATAGGGGGTGTATGGATTTCAAATAGAATAGCCAATTCTACCGCCCTGGGGCAAACAATGTGAATCACATCAGTATCTGAGTTTATGAAATTAAGTTATAGTTGAATCAAACTAGTTTGACAGAATTTTCCAAAATTAAGAACAAATATTGGAAAACTGTTTACAAATACAGCCAGTAAAACCTGCTAAGTACATCACTGTACTCAATACGGATCTCCAGATATCGGAAAACTACAAAAAAAACTAACCATGTGCATAAATTATGCAAATCAGTCACTTAATTAGCATACTTTGTGCTCAAAATTAATGGTTAGAGTTGAGTGCAAGTGCAAGATTCTTAATATCTCATTTGTTCTTCTGTAACATAATTCCTCTCCACCAACTGTTTCCGAATATTCGCATTAATCTTAACTGAGACTTTGCACTGAAATCTGCCAGTATATTCCTGCGGAGTACACAAGTTAGACGATCTTTGTAGAATTGGCGCTGTCAAAGAGGGCGCTTGTTTAACAAACATTAGTTTCGTTACATAGCCAACTTGCACCCCAACCTGAATCCCAAGGTTGTTCATTTCAAGAGTGTTTGTAGCAAAGTCATATTCTTTTCTGGTGATGCTTCGTAGTGACGGTGGTCCCGACTGGGTGAATGAATGGTATGAACACACTGGGCCTGGAGTCAAGAGTATGGCAGCCATGATACGTTCTGTTGCTGGTAAGTTTTCTCTGAGTTCATAACGAAACCTGGCCGAAGTTTCCTGATGTACAATTGTGTGCGTGTTTATATGTACCTGTAAATTTAGACAAACAAAGTGAATGTGTATTCAGTGTTGCTGTGAGTACTATCTGCTGATTGGTTTCATGAAGAATGATTTATTGAGCCCATCAGCAATGTTTCTGAAATAAAGTTATAGGTGAATTGAAATAGTTTGACAGAATGTTCCCAAAATAATTGTGACATACATGTACATGCATGTATATTGGGAAAAACTGATTTGCATTCATTATTGTTGTACAGCAAGTAAAACTTGGAAATTCCTGTAAAGTAATTCACTGTAGCCAAAATAAAAATCCCTGGTAATTATGTCACTGTACCCGATCCAATACGGATCTCCAGATATATAGGTTATCCACTTCACCCAGGTGTGACTTCTAACAAAAGGCACTGATTCCCGTAGTATTCCTTATTCAATGCACGACCTCAGAGTTACCTGCACATGACTTTGGCGGGCTATTTTTAAACAGTCATGGTTGCACATTCAGGTACTTCTTTTGAAAGTCCTAAACAAGGTGTAGCAGTCGCTGATAGGATACGCAGCTTAAAGAACACGGATAACCTCTATTGGGAAAAAGAAAACCTAACCATGTGCATAAATTATGCATATCATTATCAGCCACTAAAATAAGCATACTTTGCGCTGAAAATTTATTGTAAATGTTTGCACATTGAGTGCAAGATTCTTAATATTTCATTTGTTCTTCTGTTACATAATTCATCTCCACCAACTGTTTCCGAATATTCGCATTAATCTTTAATGGCACTTTGCACTGAAATCTGCCAGTATATTCCTGTGCAGTACACAAGTTAGACGATCTTTGTAGAATTGGCTCTGCCAAAGAGGGTGCTTGTTTAACGAACACTAGTCTTGTTACATAGCCACTTTGCACCCCAACTTGAATCCCAAGGTTGTTCATTTCGAGAGTGTTTGTAGCAAAGTCATATTCTTTTCTGGTGATGCTTCGTAGTGACTGTGGTCCTGACTGGGTGAATGAATGGTATGAACACACCGGGCCTGGAGTCAAGAGTATGGCAGCCATAATACGTTCTGTTGTTGGTAAGTTTTCTCTGAGTTCATAACGAAACCGGGCCGATGCATCCTGATGTACAATTGTGTGCGTGTTTACATGTACCTGTAAATTTGGACAAACAAAGTGAATGTGTATTCAGTGTTGCTGTGAGTACTATCTGCTGATTGGTTTCATGAAGAATGATTTATTGAGCCCATCAGCAATGTTTCTGAAATAAAGGCGAATCGAACCAGTTTCACAAAATGTTCCCAAAATAATAACATATTGGGAAAACTGATTTGCATTTAATATTATTGTTTTTAAAAGAAATACAGCAAGTAAAACTTGCCAATTCTCCTAGTAATAAGTACTTCACTGTACCCAAAACTTTGCAAATACTCCTGGAAAGTATGTCACTTTACCCAATCCAATACGGATCTCCAGATATTGGGGAAAAGAAAACCCTAACCATGTGCATAAATTATGCAAATCAGCCACTTAATTAGCATATTTTGTGCTGAAAATTGATTGTAAATGTTTGCATAGTTGAGTACAAGATTCTTAATATTTCATCTGTTCTTCTGTTACATAATTCATCTCCACCAACTGTTTCCGAATATTCGCATTAATCTTAAATGGCACTTTGCACTGAAATCTGCCAGTATATTCCTGCGGGTTACACAAGTTAGACGACCTTTTGTAGAATTGGCTCTGCCAAAGAGGGTGCTTGTTTAACAAACACTAGTTTTGTTACAGAGCCACTTTGCACCGCAACTTGAATCCCAAGGTTGTTCATTTCGAGAGTGTTTGTAGCAAAGTCATATTCCTTTCTGGTGATGCTTCGTAGTGACGGTGGTCCCGACTCGGTGAACAAATGGTATGAACACACCGGGCCTGGAGTCAAGAGTATAGCAGCCATGACATGTTCTGTTGTCGGTAAGTTTTCTCTGGGTTCATAACGAAACCTGGCCGAAGTATCCTGATGTTCAATTACATGTATGTGTGTGTGCACCTGTAAATTTGGATAAACAAAGCGAAAGGTGTATTCAGTGCTGCTGACATCATTTCTGGTTCCAAAGAAACAAGAATAAAGTATATGCCTTTTAAATTATGTTAACCCCATATGAGTACTACCTGCTGATTGGTTCCAGAAGAAAAATGATGATTTATTAAGCCAATCAGCAACGTGGTAAGAATGGAGATAAGGCTGAAGAGCTTGAGCTTCTATATTTCGAAGCTGTGATTGGTCACTCAGATGAATAAATGTATTTAACCAATAAGAAATGCTGTAAGAAAGTCTTTTACTTTTTTGCTGGCACTTCGCAGAGCTTTTGATCGTTTTAATTTTATACTTGTTGAGTTTCTTTTTGGAAAAGAAAACTGAATGAGGAGCGGTGATTTATAAGATGAACGCGACAGTCGTGGCTGCGAACCACTTTTTATAAGATCTTGTCACACTTTTTCTGATGCTTCTTTTTTCTTTCCTCTGTACTTCTTGCAATACAGTTTATTTTTCTCATGTCTCTTCTCCAATGCTGACCTACATAGTTCAGAAGCAGGAACACGATACTTAGATTGTCTTTTTTGTTGTGTTTTCAAATAATTTGGATCGTTCTTCTTTTTCCTTTCCCTGTAGTTTCTCTGTATTTCAGCACGTGTTTTCCCCATTTTCTGAGAAGAAATAAAGAGGAAACCCAATTTAAGGTTAGCAACTATTTTAAACTGTTGCGATTTGGTAGTTCACAGCATCTTGCAAATGGTAGTGAGCTTTGGCAAAAATTGCATTGATCATTTCTCAGAAAGGAGGCCGAGTGTGTAGTGTGGTTCTTGACCTTTAGAGTCCTGAAAGTTTGACAACAACACTTTTGTAAAACATGCATAACTCATTCCAGGCAAGTTTTCAAAATATATGATTTATAGAATGAACTTTTGCAAAACATCAAAGTGTTATTTTTCAATAATTAATTTAGATAATGAAAATAATTTTTTTTTTGGCTGCTTCGACCAACAATACCAAAACGACTTTTTCCTACTACATTGTACATAGTCCTACATCAGGCCCTCTCAACTGGCGGCGTGCGTGCTACTAGTCAAAGTTTTTTTGAACAAAAAAGGGGTGAAAAATACCTAATCTGGGCCTTTAAACCCATGAGCTTCCTAGGGTGCTGCCCTATATGGACCCCCGATAAAGCACCACTGCACCTTTCCCACTATACACGCTACCTCGCAGAGTCCTCCCTTGACATGTTGATCACTAACATTTTCCAGTTGGCACTTCAAATAAACTGGTTGAGAAGGCCTGGCCTACATTGTAGCAAAATAGTTTTAATTTATATGTTACAACTATACAATTTGGAGTAAAATTGCAACAGATACGTTACCGTCTGTCTGTATCTTAGACTTGATTTTAATATTATGCTTCAAAATCTGTAAATGTTGATGTGTTTTTAATTATCCCTGAATGGTTTACAAAATTAAAAAGTAAAAAACCCTGCATCATTAAATCTTTTTCATGGCTTAAAATGTGTCTGCCCAAATTACTAGCTATACACGGTATAAATTTAAGCAATGCGACGACTGGGTGAGTTGTCATCCCTCTTGGGAGCTACAAAATTGAAACAGATATGTTGTCAAATATGGCAGATGCATTCCCTAGACATCAAATATTTATCCATCAAATTACATCAAAATAATACTCTAAATCAGGCTAATATGTGGTCCAGATACCAAATGGGTAATATCTCTACCAAATAACAACTTAAATTCATGACATTAACATGAGCAAATAACAGCCAAATGGCACCAAGCACATGTTGTAGTGTATACATCTTGTTCTCAAGTTATGGAAGCTTACATGTAAGCAATCTAAAAATGCGAGACACCCCTTCAGGGTTTGATTTACTTTGAAAAATGTGCTTAGCAATTATGAGCAAAAACATTACTAAAGTATTTAGGTGATGTTATTATAACTTTAGCATATACATGTATGTTTACATCAATTTGTAAAAAATTGCTATACAAGCTGAAATTTGTGTAGCAGGTTGTCCAAAATGGGGAGCATTTTGCTTCACTGCACCAGTTAAATCGGACCCTGCATCCCTTACCCCTTTTTTTTTTTTTGGTGGCAAGTTCAAACACATGGTTGCTAACAAACTAATCACAACGTCAAGAACAAAGATATTACATCTACCTAATATGCATAAATACATGGTCAATACAAATATTCTGAATGACATGCATGACAATAAATGTACTTGTTCATGTTTAGTAGTACATGTATTGAGTACATCATTGAGTCTAGCAGAGCTAGAGGTCCTGGGTTCAACCATCCCTAAATTCCAACCACTGATTACCCTTTCAAACTCTTACTTAGACTGAAGTCTTTACTTTCATCCCATGAAGACAAATCAGTAAGTTTTATGTTAGAAGCTAAATTATTCGGATTCAATTTGTAGCTTAAAATACCTGTATGTGGTGAAAGAGTAATAACAAGCATATGTTGTTCTCAACTTATGCTAGAATTACCAACTTATCAACTACGTAATAATGTTTGGGTAATTTTCATTCTGCAATCTGCATGATTTTGCACAGGCATAATACAGATTTTGACAGGAATGTAAATTTCAAATGGGGTTACCTGAATGGGCAACTCCATTTGAAATCTGTGTAGGACATTAAGGTCACAAATTTCTTCCATACATGTAGAGGATGTACTTGTACATGTACGTATGGCTTTCACCTGGAATAGACCAAAATACCTGCTGAGGTAGTTGAATGTATTCCCCAGCTCCTCCCTTGAACCACCTCTCCTCGTTATCCAGAACAACGACCTCTTCTGGATTGAAGAAGTGAGTGTTCACATAGGTTGTACACAGCACAGCTTCGTTTGAACTTGGACGCCTAGCTGTTAATTTGAGCATGCTTGGAGGGACTCTTTAGTTTTACCAACAGGAGCATTTTTACAAGACAATCGCTTGCGCCTTACATTGCAAAATCATCAATCAGATACCTCATGAAGTCCAACGGTATTGGACACAACATGGCAAAGTGAGTTGCATACAATGTAAATACATCTCACTCAGTGCTCGTTTAAATTAATGGGTTATTCCATTTAAAATCCACACTACCCCTGTGAAAGATTTTGGAAATATCTTTCAGAGAGGGAGCATGTTTTTCAAATGTTAATCATTTTGAAACCCATACTCCCCCTGTGTTATGGCTTTACCTTCCAAAACTGGAGTGAGTATTTCAAATGAAAGTTACCCAATTGTCTATTCTATTCAAACTCATACTCCCTCTGTGGAAGACTTTAGCTAAATCTTCCACAGGGGTAGTGTGAATTTCACTCAGTTCCAGTTTAGATTAATTATTTAAAAAATAAAAACTACTGGATGAATAATTTACACTAAGATATTCTTTTTTAAAGTTGAATTTACCTTTCTCATGAGGTCCCTGTTGTCGAGTGTATCGCACATCATACCAAGTAGTTCCACTTTTAGAATGCTCAGTTTTGAAATATCAAATCATCAACAAACCATCTACATGTAGATGTTGTCACATATTGCTCTTCTGTTCAACATATTGGTCGTCCGCACATTTCTGTTTTACAAGTATTTCCATTGTCCTCACAAATTTTCTAACCTATCCAGTTTAGATACATTGTAGGGGTCTGTTGGAAGGTCCCCATTATAAGCATGTATTACAAGAATAACAGAGAGTATATATGAAAAGTGTTTCTTATCCTTCAGAAGATGTTTGCACAAAGAATTATATTGCATTTTGATGTACCCTTTCCAGCACTATGTATCACTGCCATTCTGATACCCATTGAAGACTTCTCATAAAATGTATCAGCAAAATTGATAAAATTTCCAAGACTTTTTAAAAGTACAATTATGGTAAGTAAAAAGGTGTGATTTTGATGGTCTAGTCCTAGTCCTTTTAAGGTTAGGCTTTCCCTCGGGTCCGTAGATTATGACTGGTAACATAGACTATACCATTATTAATCCACCCAAAACACTGCCCTTTGATTCCCATAAGTTTATGGAAGGAAGTTCTCTTTTACCGATCTTGGGTCAAGCCTGTTTTCGATACATCACTTCCATGCTCAAGATGCTCCCACTGCCTTGCTGTTTTTCTAAGCAGCTACTCAGCCTGACCAAGCAATGCAACTCTCAGCAATCGAGGCAATATTTAATTTGAAGAGCCTTTCATCGGTAGTCTATTGATAACGACTAACCCTGCGCGCATAATGACAATAAAACTGGGTAATCTTATGTGCTTACCATATCTGAACTGAAAATGGGACAAAGTAGATACATACTTTTGAAAAATTATTTGGAAAGGACTTTTCAAACATAATCAAACAGTCTTGAGGAGAGCTATTAAAATTGTAGATCTGTAGATTAATTGAGGTATCATCAATACACAGTGCTCCAGGAGCACTATATTTAAAGATTTGTTGCTGGTACTAGTGTTACGGTTGTGATAACTCAATTTTGCTAGGTTTGTACAATGCAGTATAGTGTGTTCGATGTGGGTATTATTTGCGAGTATATTAAAGGGAAGGTGGTTTTAAGCACTGAGTATTTACCCAGAGATGGAACCAAGACTGCGAGACAGTCTATTTTGTGGGATCACGCCCACCAAGATCCATGCTGAGATTCCCCTTCTGGGGTGTGTAGATGAGAAGTTGATTCTGATCGGTTGACAGAACCTTGTCATGCATCTATCTCAAGTTTTATTGGCTGACACAGCTAAGTTCAAACAAACATACCTCTCATATGTACACGCATTACGCATATTATCAGCAAGTGTAAAATGTTTATGAACAACAAACAGTGCTTTGTGTGTAATCTATTATGTGACACAGGCTCACATACATGTAGCAGGTCAAAAGGAAAAATGAAAACATGTACCTGCTTTGAGATGGTTGCCTAAACCACCTGACCTGGCAAACACTTGGGCTACATTGGGCTGTTCCAGTTAAAATCCATATACTCATATGGAGGATATGACTTTTAAAGTAATCTTCCACACAGGAGTGTTAATTTCAGATGTGGTTTTGCCTAAACAGTGACTCCATTAGAATTCTACACCCCCTTTGTGGGAGATTAAGATCATGTCTTCCATCAACATGTAGGGGCTGTATGGAATGCAACTGGAATAGCCCAATTTTTTATACAATATGTAGTACATACAGATCAAAGAGACTTGACTTGGTAGAGTCTGGACTCCACCATGATTGCGCTGCTCATGGAGGGTAAAATGGGCTATTCTGGTTGAAATCCATACACCCACTATCATGGAAGACATTCACCTAACACCCAGGTATATTTTGGAGAAGGAGAAGGAGAAAAGGAAGGAAGAAAGAAGAAGAAGAGAAAACTTTTTTTCTTGGGTGGGGTTTTGAACCAGGGACCCCTCGGGTGGCAGACATGTGCATGGCTACACCTTGCCACAGGGGTCTACCTTGGCTGGCCAAGCTTTCTCTGCCTGTATGTGTGTTCGCATGATGAGTTGTGTCTTCCATAGGGGGGTGTATGGATTTCAACAGGAATAGCTAAATAGTACCTTCAAATTGCCATATGTGGCTGACAAAACCTTCATTTATTTGAGCAGATAAGGAGCATTTTGTACTGCAGATGCATTAACACATATTTACCACTGCCTTTTATGCAAGTCTATATTCCAAGTCCAGATGCTTTAATTAAATCTCTTTCATGTAGATCTTTATTATACACTATAATATACAGGCATGACAGCAATAAAATTAGACCCAGAGAACTTAAAGATTACATCATGTTTGCATGTTGCTCATAGATCATGGAGGTGAGGACTCTCTGGATTGCTGCCATCGTCATAAACTCAGAAAAGTTTTGAAAACTTTCAATAAGTTGTGATACAAATTACAAATCTCTGTAACATTCTAATGTTGTTTACGAGAGCAGTGTAGTTTAGGTATTTGACTCAAGTGTACAAAGTTCTGGGTTTGATCTCTGGTGGAGGCAAAATTCATGATCAAGTACATGTATATCCACTCTCTCCATTACTGCATTTGAACTGCGGGACATGCAGTGCTTGACAAAGATTTTGCAGCCAGTTCCGATCAGGGTAATGCCAGGCTGTTGTGATCCCTGCCCTGGGTATCATTGGAGAGAATGATTCACTCAGGATAAATTAGAAGCATCATTTGAACATAGGGCTTCATTGAAACTGCAAACTGAAAAAACTATTCTTGTTTCCATAATATCAATTGACAAATTTCATATAGCAAAGTCCCAATGACAGGATCTCAAATATTTACATGTTGCATAGAATACTAGAGGGATAGAAATAGGGATAGAAACTCATACTCCACAACTTTTAGGTCAATTTTGAGTTGGCAGTATTGAATGGAGATTATTGAATTATGGCACAGGGGAATGTAAACATATTGGCTTCCAGTCTCAAGTTCTCTGGGTCTAATTTCTTTGACAATACTATTATCCCCCATTTGTTCATGCAATATTAAAACATCAGTGATTTGTAGTACGGTACATTGTATGTACATTTGTATTGGTGACAGTCACAGGGTTCTTTACCCAGAGGAACTTTATAACAATGCCAAATTTTGTTTCAGGATTATTTTTTTGACAGTCACCCCTTACCAGCAGGAATCTACAACAACCCATTTTACTTTCATGAATGAAACTATCAGCAGCGTGTTTCTATTGAGCATTCAGCTTTTTTGACCCGCTGTTTTCTGGCACTTATGATCAACACATTGGAATTTCAATACCAGCTGGTACCATTGTGTTTTGCAATTGGGCAACACCTTTCATCTATATTGGCTATCTTAGCCCACAAGCAGAGATGTAGCTACAGTGGGCAGTTTCAATAACTAGCAACTGGAGCCCACCACTCGGAGGCCAAAATTGTTCAATTTGATAAAGTAAGTCAAGAATTTGGTCCATTCAGGCAAAAAATTGCCAAATATGCAAGATTTTCATTAAATGCCACCCAACACTAAACATATCCTAACTACAACCCTGCCCACAAGTAAAATGAAAATATATATATATTACCAATATGTGGTGGGAAGGTAATCAGTGTTGAGTGCGTGAGAGAGAGGTGTGCCAAACCCCAAACATGCACCATGTATTATAGAAAGTCTGGCCCCAATGCTAAAAAGACACTGATGGGCACTGCAGTCTGTGCTTCTCCTGTCAATGAGAAATAGCAATGTTCCAATTTCAACTAAAGAAAGCGAAGGATACTGAGACCAACAGCAAATAAGATACCACAATTTATCAATGATATTTTTGTATTGCATGAGAACAAATTAAGGATGATACATTTGCCATTCAGTGGAAATGAATTGTAATTTCAATATTAATTTAACCTAAAAGATTATTTAGACAAAATGGTTTACGCTCAGTCTATGTCAGCAGGCCTAGTCCTTGTATGCTTACTGATTAAGTGTCCATTCTTAAATATAAAGAACTGGTACTTTCACTTCACTCTCCAACTCAGTGCATGCAGCATGGCATGAATCATGTAATCTAAGCCCTACCATGTAGCAATGATCAGAGCACTGAATGGTTAACATGGCATTGCTTCAGCATCAGTAACTTTTAAATGATATAGCGGGCTATCACAAAACCTGTTATTTAACAATTTTCTCATCAGAAAAACATTTACGGAGTACATTTTGAGTGACCTTTGTATTTCAAGCGTCAGTACCATTTACGAGTGATTATGTCAACAAGTTTCTGATATAAAATAACATGTGATTTGTGTAAATTTAATTAACACTTTTTAGTTCCAATAGCCATAGCTATGTATCTTGGTCATGTGTCTGTTTTTGTCATGAGTATGGTGGTCTAGGTGTGGTTTGGACTTGTAACTTGTAAACCATATAAAGTTCCAACAAATATACAATTTTAGGGTGGATTTTTCTAAATATGTGATTGAAAAATCAAACTGCAAACTCTTGTTATAGGTGATAAGAAATATTGATGAAATAATGCTATTATTACAAAATTATTGTGAAAAACAATTAAACAACATTATCACGGGCACTGGAGAGGCTTATTTATAATTCACATAATCTAAACTGATTCAACTTTAAAAAAAATTTTATCAGAAAATTTGTTTATTGATCATAAGGGTGTTATCGATAGAGATTTTGTGTATCGCCATGTCGGAAGAAAATACTTCAGACAATCGACATGTATCGACAGTCAACAACCTGACAGCATGGGAAATATCTTAACTTGCCCATTGCACCAACCTTCAATTAATTAAGCTTACCTAATATTCATCAAAACAAATACAAAGATCGTGTGTGTGGCATTGCTGCTCTACCCGCACATGATCTGCACAATAGTGAACATTATGTCATGATATTCCAAAGCTGTAATTGGTTGGAAGGTGCCCATGTCACTGACATGATAAATTTATAAATGTGTTTGTCCATTTATTACGGTAAATTCACATCACTGTGATGACATATCTTGTGCATGTCATGTAATTTGTGAATACTATATTCTATGCTCCTGGTTGTGGGGGTATGTCTTGGTGTATAATTTTTGTTGACCGTGTGAACTTAAGGTCAACAAACTTAATCATGTCGGGTGTCTCAAGTTGGCCCCTGGATGAGTGCACGAGTGGCTAAACTCTCTATGCCGGGGGTGTGTAATTTTCCGCAAAAAAATTGCTTTCTTGCTAGTAATTTTCCTAGTTTGTTTTGGTCTTGTGCTATTTATATTTCAAGCTATCAGCGGCTAGTGGCTTTTGATGTTGGGAGACAGTACATCGTTCATGTCGTTTGTGTATCGATACTACCATTGAGTGTACCGACATGTCAGAAGTCTGTGAATTTTCCGACTGTTGATACTTTGCGATAACTAATTGATCAAAGAAATTACAATATATTCATGTCCACTGAATGCCAAATGAAACAGAAATTCAGATAACTTACCCGATTTGAAGAGCTTGATGAACCTGTTGCCTGCTGAGATGTGGTAGCAGAGTTGCTTGGACCTGGATGTCTGTACATAGGGGCCATTGGACTTCCTTGGGCAAAGGGAACACCAGATGATGAGGAGGTAGAGGCAGTTGTCAAGGGGACACCACTGGTGTTTGGGGCAAGATGATGTAAAGATGCAACAGATGTGATTTTTGGTAGGTTATCCATATCCTGAGGTCCAGATTCGGCAAGATCGTGAATGAGTTGGAGGGATGAAGACTGGGATGCAGCAGCATCACTTGTTGTTGGGGAGAAACTAGTTTGTTGAGTTGATGAGAGAGGGCTAGGGTGTACCATGTGAGATCGATTCATGTGGTCTTCAAGAAGTGCGAGATGACGGAAACCGCGATTACATACCACACACTGAAACCTGAAACAGAGAAGTATTGGTAATGAAAATGTAAAGCTATCAGGCGATAAATGTAGATACACAGCTGGGTCACAAAACAATATATTTATTCTCAAAAGATTATTATCCTTCTTGAAGTTATCCTCTAAATTATGTTTTACTGCTATGTAATAATAAGGATATCCCATTCAGAAATTTGACCCACCCTGTACATGTATAAGAAAGACAAGTTGGTATCATTCATTATCCTTTTCCCCAGACATATGTACTCGTACAGTAAAAGAACACGTCACATTCATGATAATTTTACATGTAGGCATAACTGATGAGATTAATGAAAGGCAATACTTTCCCAGGTCTCACACTTCACATGGAAAGATAATTCAAAGTTCAGCTTTTGATATATGCTTATTGATTTAACTGTGAAGTAGAAGTTATTGAAGCCCAATATTTCATGGTATGGATTTCTCTTGATATAGACTAAATCCCCAATTAGTATCCATCAGAAGAAGTAGACACATTTTTGCACTTCATCTAGTTTACCATACATGTACCTTTGTTGTTCTGAAGCACCATATGACATTTGTTGTTTTAGCTTTGCTGCTCCTCCTCCATATGCGCCTCTCTTCCTGGACATAACATTCTGTGCTCTCATATGAAATGTCTGTGTGTGTTTCTGTAACACTTGAATACTACGGAAAGCCTTATGGCACATCCCACACTGATAGGGTTTCGGCGACATTGGAACTGGGGCAGAATAGTTCTGGTAGTCTTGAGTTAGTTCAACATTATTATCTACTTGCATATCATCTATTTGTTCAATGGCAGTTTGTAAATCCCCGATATCTGCGTCCTCTTCAATGACCTCTAGTTTAACAGTAATGTCCTCCTCCAATGGTTCTGCCTCCTGCTTAATACCGGTATCACCTCCTGATGACGACTGTTCATTTTGTGACTCTAATACTGCATCTGTATCTAACGACAATTGTACTGGTACAGCTGTACTTTGCTCAACACTAGTTCTTTGTGTTGACGAGTCCTGAGCTGTTGCTTTGTGACTATCACGAGGTGGTGTAGTAATGGTGTTTGTAGTTTGTGTGTCGGAGTCGTGACTTTGAATTGCTTGATCCACCATGGGAATGACGGGAAGCCCGGTTTCACCGGATATGGGCAGGTCACCGGGCTGTTTGTGCACGCCAGTCTTGTTGTATGTTTTCCCCAGGTGATTGGTGGCATAGTAGTAGCCTTGTGTTTGATCAGCGACTTCATCTTGAAGCTTAACAAGAATCTCGCAGCCAGTCTGTATAGCCAATGCATGGGCCTAGGGAATAAAACAATACAGAAGAGTTCAATGATGTTGAATAAGTTTATCAGGTTTGGTTAAACAATATAACAATCTGGTATATATTTGCTTGACAAAACCACATTAATTTTTACTCAATATTTAGCCCTCACATCATAAAAAAAGAAAAAAAAGCGCAGTGATTTATAGTGCGCTACGCACAGCCACAACGCCTAGACGTTGATCCACAAGCCTCAGCACACTTTAAAGGTTATCGCTGACCACTACGGCCCCATATCATTCCACGAACCATTAAACAACAAATCAGGGACTTTGCCGCTTCAAGAGCTCACACCCTAGACATTCCATAAATAACCATCGCAACCAGGATCAGCTCCCCGAGTTTCGTACGGGTTACAACGAGACAAATAAGCAGTGAGTTCCTTGTCCAGGGAATTTCAAGCTAACTCAATTTTTTTTTTTCACGAGAGCGTACTAGGCACCGCCAGGGTTCGAACCCGCAACCTCCCGTACCACAGTCGAACGCCATATCGATTGAGCTAACTTGACTCATAGGACTTATACTAGAGACAGCAGTGTTCGATTTACCTGTTTCTTGTTGTTGTTTTGGGTTTTTTTGCTGAAAATCTAATCAGGTCTGAAACACCTTTGGTCCTGCTTCAATATACCCCATGTCACTGTACTCATATTTATACTAATCTCCAGATATTGGAAAAAAGGAAAACCTTGTATAAGAAGTATCTCTGATAGAAGTACAAAACCTGAAAATTTAATTCCAATCCCATTCTCGGTTTGCATGACAGGTCACAAAAACACCCCCGTTGCGGACGTACTCACAGAAAGTGTACTTTTTGAGGTACATGTGTTTCAGTCATAATTACTCTGAAGTGTACAGATATTTGATGGAAACTAATACAGTTTTGTTTGCATGAGGGACCAAGCTAAAGTAAAGAAACACATCCAAGACAAAACTCTGTTTTTTTATCTTACAGGTTAAAATTACTCGGTTTCAGCTGTTGCGCACGTACATTTTTTGTGCTGAGGACGTACGTTATGATTTTTGTCAATTCGTACGTCCGCAACGAGTTCCGGATGTTATTTCTAATTATTGGACATAGATCCATACAAGGAAACATTTTCAAAACAAAGTATTTATACTAAATTTTGAAAATGTGCCAAATTAATTTGTTTCAAACAACAAAAAAGAAATGGTATAGGTGTTTGAACGTGGCATTGTTGGGAATATACTCCAAAAACGTCCCATTTTTCATATTTGCCCATATCTTGGAAAAAAAATTATGTTAGATGAAATTCAATAGTAGATCGGTAAACTACATTCTGTATCCTTCGATATGAGATATAAATCAAGTTATTTGGACAATTTTTGAAAAAGGGGACATAATGGCGGAATTGCCCACAAGCAAACTATGCTACTTAAGACCATATTAAAATCCATTTTTTTCCATATGAAAGCCATCAAACTGATCATGACCTACCTTCTGAAAGATGGCTTTCCTGAGGTTTTCTTTCACCCATTCTCTCAATTCCAAATTCTCTATAAATCGCATCTTTAGCTGGTTCATTGACGGATTTGTTTCCTGTAAAACAAAATGAATTAAAACAAAAATAAAAACAATTTATAACCATAAGACCTTAACCCTAACCCGACTAAAACTAAAGTTCACTATGAAAAGCACTGCACATGCATGCATTCCATGTGATGCCATTGAGTCATCATCTATACCCAGAAAACCAAAGGCAAAAAGGTGCTTTAAGGGGATACTACACCCCTGGCCAATTTTGTGCCTATTTTTGCATTTTTCTCAAAAATTATAGCGCATTGGTGGTAAGTAAGATATGTATATAGGGCAAGGACTACAACTACTGCACTGAAAACTCAAGGCAAGTAGTTATTGATTTATTGATCAAATATTGGTTTTCCCTCATTTTTGACTGTAACTCCACAACTGTTGCCTGTACTGAAATAAAATTTCCAGTGCAGTAGTTGTAGTCCTTGCCCCTATATACATATCTTACTTGCCACCAATTCCTGCGCTATAATATTTGAGAAAAATGCAAAAATAGGCACAAAATTGGACAGGGGTGTAGTACCCCCTTAAGAATAAGCATGCATGATAACTGTCAAATTTGGCATACTGTAAATACTGGCACTCAGCACAAAAAAATACCAATTTGTTTCCCTTCAGAGTGCTGCTTTGGCCTTTGTGTGCCGACCAACGCTTGCCTTTGATGTGTAAACGGCCGATCAGATTATCAGTTCGTTGTTGCTTGAGAGCACACCACTAAATCAATACACTATTTGTGCAACCCTAATTGCAGTACAAAAACTTTTTGAGGTATTTTGGGCTGCTCTTTAGACTAATATAATGCAATAAGAGAGAGTAGCTTAATTGTAGCAAAAATAAAAGTGTAAAGCCTATATATGCATGAATTTGAATCACCAAAAAATCACATTTTTGAGAGCACGTCAAAAACAGTGAGGGTGCTGTTTACCAGCTTGTAACAGGAAAACAAGGTGGAAGACTACCCGCGTTCAAGTATCCAGTTGCCCATAAAATCGTCACTTGCTGCATCTACTGAACAACTTTTTCAAGCCTGCTGTAGTGTGCAATGTATTTGTTTCAAATGTTCAACAGCTATTTTTAATGATATTTGTTGATCAGATATTAATTTATTAAATGCATCAAATCGACCAACAATCCTGTATCCCGGCCAAGAATACAATCTTGAAAATATTCTTTCAATCATGAGAATTGCCCTAATGTACACGCCCTATACCAGCCTGTGTTATGCACTTTTCCATGCGTTTGAATGGGAATTATTTTGCCTAGTCGCCACAAGTGTAGGGAGCACATTTCTTCAATATTTTGACAAGTTGACATAAAATATTCTATTCTTTGACGATAATTTTACCTTTTTGGACACTAAAATGCATTCGATCCTTAATTTTGTTTCAACCGAGTCTTAAATTAGCAAGCACAATAAGGTGGGTATTAATTTTATATACCTTTGAATGATTTTGAAGATATTTTTCAAATATCTGACCTGCGCAAACCGTTAAGTGTGTATTTTCCATAGACAGACAAAATGGCATGAGCCAGTCCTTGGGTACAGTATGTATCGTAGGACTGGCAAGCGAGTCTACCCTATACCCCGGTACGTAAAATAATAGTCTATTTGGAGAATAAACGAAGCAATAAAGTAAAAATTTAGTTGTAAACTGTCATAAAAACTCCCCTTTTTCTAAAATGAACGAAACTTGTTTACAACTTCACATCTTTTGTTGCACATACTGCTAGCGCGTGCGAGTATTCTGCACTGCATTTACGCATACAACGCGATACATACGCGCACCTCTATGAGCGTGTTACGCTCATGATGATGTGGGGTCGTCTACGGCCTGATAGACGACACCCAAAATCATGAGATTGTCGAATCAGATTATGACTAAGAATCAGATATCGTTGTCAAGCTTGAGGGGATTCACCCCTGATGGCGCAGCGATGATTGACACAGGACCAGTCGGGAATGTGTACTGTGTCAGTGTATATGTGATGTTGAACGCTTATTCATGGAGCTGGCCCGTTCGGGGGTACGGGTGGTGGTGACCGTCGATCGCCGGCCATCCCATGGCATGCGCCAGCACCTCCAAAATCCAAAAATGCAATATGGCGTCCTCCATGCCATGCGAGTACCAGGGGCAAGATGGGGGGGGGGGTGCTAGTGTGGAACCAAAAGCAAAACAACAGCAGGAATCACTGCTTAATCTAGCTGGGAAAAGTTGGCAGGCATCAGCAAAATTTCCTGTCAGGGTCAGGGGCCTGCACACGCAGAAAGCTGAATCTTGGTCAGCGATCCAGTTACCACGATAGGAATTGCTTTATTCCGTGTGGAGGTAACTGGATTTTGACCAATATTCTGATCGCCCGGCCCTGCACACATGCACAACAACTTGAACAACATGACAAACATGCAAAAACAAGTGCAAAATTGGCAAATTGGCAAAATTAATTTTAAGCTTACTCATTCAAAAACTACTTAGTTTTTAGTAGGTGTGAGTCGACTTTTCCTCTAATATAACCGATGACATTATAAAAAAATAGTATATTTACACTTACAATAAGAATCTAATGCAAAAGATATAATATATGGGACGTTTTTGCTGAAAAAATACTGGCTTTTCCGGAATCTTTTTGTCCTTCCATGAGAGGATATGCGCCATCAACGTTGAATGGTCGAATTTTTATTAGTGTTTCTGTAACTATTTAAATAATTCAGTTATAAATAATAAATTAAACAATACTTTTTATACTTTTATATACTAATTAAACTAGTATTATATATTTATCATATCCTATCGGCATTTCGAGTAGTTTTGATAGCTTTCAAAATATTGTAAATTATATTATTTAGGGTTTTTTTTCATTATAAAAATACGAGCAGCCTTGACCTATGACCTTAATTTGCAACAGGCTGAGGAAAAAAATCGCTGTGAAAAACCACCGACCGGATGATCTTGGATGTGAAATGTTCTGGTTAAATTAGTTACATTTTCATTAAATTTATTGCCAACGATTTGCTGAAAGTTACTCCTGAAGGATTGTAGAAGGTAAAGAGTGAATATAAGGACATAAAGTAAGGAAATTGAAGAAATAAAGTACCGTAGCTTTCAAGTTGCATGATTTAAAAAATAACAAAAGCCAAAAAACATTTGGATTGGTAACATTATTTTTTTATTGTTTTTATCAATGATCAAGAAATCTGTTAATCTATCTCCTGTAATAATTAAGTTGGTGGATGTGGTTTTGTTAAGCTGAATTTATACTCGATCGCTTTTGCAGAAAAGCGATTCTCACGCATGCTCAGTGTTTACTTTAGTCTTTACTTACGTCATTGCTAGTCAGGCTCACATCACACACTATAGGTGGCGCTATTCGTCCATAGGGAAGTGCAATGTGCCTGTACGGTCCAAAAATGGCTTTACTGTGGGGCTCAATGGAAAAAATTACTAAAAATTAATTTTGACAACCAAAACCTAAGTGATGTTGACTTATGTTGGTACTGGCATAATAATGGATTCATAAGCTATCACATAGTGCAATCTATGTTCCACCAAGTGGACGCTCGTTAAAACGCAAAGCAATTTGTGTGCAAATCAAGACCATCCACAACAGCTTTCTTACAGTAAAGAATAGGAGGTCATCTGGGGTCACATACAGTAGTGTACATTGTACATGTGCCTGCTGTCACAATTTCACACACAAAATTTTGGACAATTTGGTGACACTATTTTTGTCTGTAACTTCAAAAGTATATGCACTAGAAACATGATTGACCCCTTATTGTTTAGGTAATTTGATTCTCTTTTAAATGAAAGAACTTTCAGCTAAAAATATTGAACTTCAAAATTTTATGAACGTACCTATCATTGCAGAGCGTCAAGCCGATCAATCGATTCAAATCGCGGAGGCAAAAACGACGTCGCTTTTGCAAGTTGAAGAAATCTCAACTTCCCAGCGATATCGCTTGACACGTGAATCAATCATATAGTATACAACCGTCTAGTCTAGATCTAGTACGAGGAACCCATACCGTAGTAGCTCTGCACAACGGTATGGGACGAAGTGTATACAAAAAGCTAGTGCAACACAAATTTGGCATGGTTTCAATTAGAGTTTGCACTAAAAAATACAAGGCTCCTGTAGCTTAAATAGTTGCATGTTTGTCATAATATTAATTACACAGCTTCTTGTATTTCTTACCTAAACTTCTATGCTTGAAATTATAATAAATACTCCATTATTTTATCCAGAATAAATAAAAATTCATTAGCACATGATCCAAGTCGGCACACCAAAACTGAGATGGCACTTCAGTGCAAACTTAGATAGGGCGTCACCAATAACGAAAATGTCATACCGATAAATGATGTGTCTGTTTGCCCGTTTTTCTAAGTTTGTGTTGCGAACTAGTCTAGATCTATTATTTTGCTGATTAATTTACCTTTCTCGATTTTTTATCTTATAATATGGTGATGAATTAATTCAAAGCAATAATTATTGACATAAATGGATGTTCATATGTATTTTGTGGCATTTAAAATATTTTGATTGTCGTCTGCAATCACTATCGCCGTGATTAGTATAAATGCAAAAGCGACGAGGGGGGCATTGCAAAATTCGGCGATTGCCCATCGCTTTCCAAAAGCGTTTAATCGCAATCGCTCGGCGATCGAGTATAAATTCAGCTTTATAGTTATGTTTGGTATTGTTTTTCGGTCGGACGGCGGTGCAATTTTTTGCAACAGAGGTTATTCTGGTACCAGTAATATTGAAATTTCGATGAAAGTTATTTCGATGAGTCTGTATCTTTTGAGCAAGATTTGCCTATTTTGGGCAGTCTAAAATTTTGCTGAAGTGTAATTTTAATAGCAACATTTTTGATGCAATCATGCAATCGCATGTCGTGATCGGCTGTGTTTACTTCTGACCTTCCATTGCTTTACATGGTGTCATGCTTCAGCGATTCCGACTACATTTTGAATCATACGGTCTCTAGCCTAGAATGTTGCTATCATTTTTCTGTCATACAGAAAATTGGAAGTCCCAGACTGTAAAAAAAATTGAAAAAAAAAATCAAGTTTTTTAAAAATGTTTTCCTACCCTTACACAAACCCATCCCAAACTTTATTGCATGTATTCAAACCACCCAAGTCCAACTAACCTTTAACATAACCCCAAACCCTTGCCCTTACCCCCAAAAGGGAATTAGGGTAGAAATTGATTTCAACTCAAAATGACAGAAAATCGGACCTATATTTAATGTTTTTAAATGCATGAATGTGTTTATAACGTATTGCCTCATTTCATCGAAATTGTTACTTTTATTGAGCAAAATTATAAAAGAGAAACCTTTCAAATTAAAAAATTTTTCTAAAATTCTGAAATTATAAGTGAAAATACAAAAATAAAATACATTTAAGTGCAAAAGCTTTTTCTTCTGGGTAACATTTTTTTCTTACATGATGCAACACCTTTTTTTTTTATTGCAGGGTAGACATTTGATAAATAGGTCATCATATACAAAATGCATGCATGGACCTATTTATCAAATTTAATTTCTAACCTGCAAGAAAAGGCTGTTGCATGCAAGAAAAAATTCTTACCCAGAAGAAAAAAAGCTAAATAATGCACAATTTTTTTTTTTTTTGTATTTTCAGAATTCAGAATTTTAGATTTTTTTTATTAATAATTTCCAAAATTATGAGAAAGGTTTCCCAAAATATAATTGGCCATAAAAATAGCTATTTTGATGAGATGAGGCTAAATAAAGTAATTGAAACTTTTATATTCATGCATTTATATTACGGTAAAGCTAAATATAGGTCCGATTTTAGGATGAAATCAATTTCACCCCTAATTCTCTTTTGGGGGTTGGCTTGGGAGGGTTTGTATTATATTTATAGTACATGTAAGGTTTGTGAGATGGGTTAGAGTTTGTGTAAGGCCAGGAAAAACATGTTATTAAAATTTATTTTTTTTATATATTACTTTTTTACTGTATATTTTGAGCAAGTCTAAAATTTTGCTGAAAGTGTAATTTTAGCAACATTTTTGATGCAATTGCCTGTCGTGATCAGCTGTGTTTACTTCTGAACTTCCATTGCTTAACACGGTGTCATGCTTCAGCGAATCCGACTAGATTTTGAATGCAATGGTCTCTAGCCTAGTCTAGAATGTGAAGCTATCGGTGAGCAAATCTTGGAGCAAAAAAAAAGTATAGGATGCCATCATGCCAACAACTACTGAAATTCATCAGCACTTTGTCTGAAATAACCTGGACATGACATGGCATTTTTAACATAAAAACTCTTAAAATAGTTTAACATGCATATTTGAATGTGATTAGGACCCTTTAGGGCTCATATTGAAATTCCCTTACACATGAAGGCTTTCCTGTGCTAGCCGCCTTTTGTTAAAATCCTGGGCAGGGTGTATCACTGATGCATATAATCCATCCGTTTTATGACCGAGCTTTCCTGAGGCGCGCGCTTAGCGAGGGGAATCCTGCCTTCTTTCTGTGTGAAAACGTGGTAGGGTATTTCAATATGAGCCCTTATAATACAAAAAGCAGAAAATCTGGTAGAAATTCTTGACAATGACAACTGCTAAAAAGGAAATGTTAAAATCTGTCAGACATAATTGGGACTCTAAATCTTGTAAAAATGACTAAAAATTAATTAGTAAGCATATTCACCTATTTATACTTGAGAGTAATTATCTGACTTTCATGTGGAAATAGCCAAGGTATGCACAATTTTCCATTTTGATGGTTATTTCTTAAAGATTTTCATGCATATGAATGATATTTCTCGAAATTTTGGGTGTCTGGGACACAAAGAGTTTTGGTGTCCCAGTTATGGTGGATTTGTTAAGTGTTACAAGTTTTGAATAGTTTGATTTACCTGGAAATATATGAACACATTATAAAAGATTAGACTCAGTACACCGGTCGATCTTACCGTTTCCGATGTTGATTAAGATACTTCTTGCATCGATCCCGAGATGCGGAAAAACCAATAGTCATTTTGTCCCACATAAATGAATAAATAACAAAAAACCCGATCCCCGGTGGACTCACCCAAAAGGTGACGTCACACCATATGATCGTCCTTATCCTCCTTGGTCTCCGACTGACACAGGCGTGCCTATCGATTGTTCATAGCACTGTGTATCAATTTCTCGACCAAAAGGCGAGATATACTGGTTGTAGTTTCACACCTTAGGTAAAACCAAACCGGTATTGTTCGGCTGAGGATAGTTTTGACGGCATTTTCTGGCGAAAAAGTGACAAAAACGATCCAAAACTTAGCTACATATCGTGCCTCCGTTTGTATACGGGACACACAGCAATTCAAAATGGCCGCTCGTTGACGCCATTCATTTTGTTTCCCACGTAAAACAACCATTGCAGCCTGTAAGTTACAATAGATGTTTGTACATACACATTGTATTTCATGTACGGTAGGTTATTGTTGCTATGTTAGGGTGATTACTCTATCGTTATGTCTTCATTACCGTCCAATAAAGACGAGTTAATCAGATATTCATACGGTGGGGATTGGTAGGGACCCGTCTGACATTTTAGTAATAACGTTAGCCAGTCCTTACTTTACCACTAACGTTAGCGACCAGCCTCCGTGCTCAGGTTTGCTTACTGGGCTTGAGTCGCGTGTTGGGGGGTAGTGCCCCCCTCCCTTTTCTCCTCGCTTCGCCTCGGCCCTGTCGGGCTTGCCCTTCCCTGGTGACGGAGCGGGACCCACACCCGCTCTGTTTCACCCACAGGAGTGCTCACGATCTTCTAGATGTCTTTCTTTTGCTTAGGACTCTCCGAGTTCCAGCTTGACGATTGGGATAGGCTCCGTCATCGCCATAAGACGAAGAAGAAATCTACCAAGGGCACTGGTAAGGTCGACACGGTGGATTCTGCTGTGACAGCCCCTATGGGTCATGGCAGGTCTGCTTAAGGGGCTCCGGTCCCCGGACAAGCAGGCGGTTCCTTCGGGACTGCTAAGCGTCCAAAGGCTCAGCAGCCAGCGAAAGCACTGACTATACGTCGGAGCAAAGTAGCAGGCAGCAGAGCGGTAACCACCAGCGAAAACCCTAGCGGGTTTTGCAGCAGGAGGATACCAGTCGACACGGTAGATTCTGCTGTGACAGCCCCTATGGGTCATGGCAGGTCTGCTTAAGGGGCTCCGGTCCCCGGACAAGCAGGCGGTTCCTTCGGGACTGCTAAGCGCGTCCAAAGGCTCAGCAGCCAGCGAAAGCACTGACTATACGCCGGAGCAAAGTAGCAGGCAGCAGAGCGGTAACCACCAGCGAAAACCCTAGCGGGTTTTGTAGCAGGAGGATACCAGTCCTCTAGCTTAAAATCCTCACGGGTTTTTAGCAGGAGGACACCCGCCTGTTGCAGGCATATCTACGGGCTCAAACAGCCACAGTAGTAGCCAGCGACGGGCAGCATGCAAGGGTACCCGGGCTTGCCTGGGTTGAACCCTAACATGCATGGGTTCAGCAGAGAGCGATACGCGGCTAACGCTGTGGGTGTAGTCTTAGCAGAACCAACTGGGGTTGTCACACGGCAGCGTTCCATGGCGGGACCGCCGAGTGATACCCTGGGCCCTAGAATAGCTGCTGGCTGTCCACAGGGACTGGCTGGCGATTATTCAGGGGTTGGGCTCGCAGTCTCTCACGGGACAGCGACCCAGATGCATTCGGTGGCAGCTACAAAGACGAGCTACGGCTTGACTTCAGTGGTAGCCGCTATGCACCCGCCCATAGCTGCCGTGAGTGGTCCGCCACACACAGCGACCTTGGGCGAAGCTCTAGAGGGTACAGTAAGTAGCTTGAACAGCCTAGCTGATCAACAACCCACTTATGTCCTCGAGAGCCAGCGGAGCGTGGGTGATCCATTACCGTCAATGGGTCAATTACCCTCTCTTGATCGATCACTGTCAAATCAACAGGGCATAGCTCCATTGATTGACGCTGCCTATTCAGGTGGCGAGGTGATTGATCGGGGTATCTGCACGCTCAGCTACCCGTGGTACTAGGCAAGCTCCCTCTAGCCAAGGGACAGCCGGTAGAAGGGTACCCATACACACGGCTTGATCCCTTGCGGGGAACGCAGTGAGGCATGGGTACAGTGGTAATAGCCGGGAGCCCTCACGGGCACCTACGCTGGAACCACGCATACAGCGGTACACAACCGGGAACCCTCACGGGTACCCATGCTAGTATCAGCGCCGGTACCACGCCAGCACACAGCTTGATCCCCAAACAGGGAACGCAGTGTGGCGAGGGTACAGCGGTCCACAGTTGGGAACCCTCACGGGTACCCACGCTGATACCGCACCGGTACCGCAGCACCTCGCTTTAGTCGCCACAGTCTCTGTGGCAACAAGGGGGGGGGGGAGGCGGTGCTGGTACTGCGGATCCTTTCAGGGTCAGCTGCCGGCTGGGTATGCCCCGTGGTACCCGCCGCAGGGTGTTTCTTCCACGGCCTAGCACCGTGGCAAGTGTCGCCTAGCGATGGCCACGCAGTACCAACATCAGCTGTTGACCAGGCCAGCCGGCATGGGGCTAACCCAGATCTTGATCAGGGTAGGCCCGATGCTGCTAAGCGCTTAGGACGACGGCTGCGAGAGCATGCGGACCCAGTGGTGCCATGGCGGATACCTCAGGGTCTTGCGGGAGTACTCCCTCTTCTGCTGGCAGGTAGTCGGCGAGCCACACAGTGGTTATGCCTTCTTACCCGCTTTCAGATGCCCGTCCTCAGTTACCGTCATCATCGGAGCATGATCACGGATACTGTGGGCGAGGGAAAGGAGTCGGAAGCTGAGTCCGGTAGTGACATCACTACCATCTCCTTCCCCCGCTGCCCCGCGAGGGGAGCAACAGCACTGATCTTCCTCCGGACACCCCCTAAGGGGGAGTCCATGGAGGAGGACCAGGGGATCCTTTCAGTAGGATGCTCAGCTGCTGCTTCCTCACAGGGGACGCCTGCACTCTCATTCCCGGCAAACCTCACGGGTAGATATCGTAGGGCTGTCGAGCTCAGTAGAGCTATGGCGCGCGCGTGCTTGCACGCTTCTCTCTGCGTGTAACGCGGGGAGGACCACGGGACCTACCTGAGGGGATCCGAGAGGGACCCAGATGTCGTCAAGCGTATCACGCTCAGACAACATCTGAGCTCTTCCATGAGGTGAGCCTATTAGCGGTGCTAACAGCTAGCCTCAACGAGAGCTCCATGGGCCTAGCCCATAGGGTGTCGACTCAGCGCCGGGGGGAGGGGCCTGCCACTCCAATCGCTCAACGTGATGGAAAGGCAGGGTCCTTTTTCTCTTTGGATGCTTCTGCGCTACGGTGGAGGACCGTGCAAAGAAGCTACCAACGGGAGCACTCTGAAGAGGTCGGAAACTGCCCTTACCATGGGTAGGAGCTCCGACTTCAGCAGGCCGTGCACCACCAACAGTACCGAGCCCACTACCTCTGCAGCACCCATTTCTGGGAGGCGCAAGGGTAGCACAGGAACAGCTGGCAAGCCCGAAGAAGAGCAAGCGCTCTTCCAAGGGAAGCTAGGCAGAGCATTCCTGGGGGCTCAGCGGTTTTTCCACAGGGGATCTCCCAGTGGACGACCGCTTATGGCTTTCACCCAGAGGTGGGAAACCATCTCTTTGAGCGCCTGGGTATGGTCAGTGGTGAGTGGGGGTTACAGACTGGCAACCCAGTCTCCCCACATTCGTCTGCACATTTCAGAGGTCCACAGTAGTGCCGTCAGACGGCCCCCAGCGTCGGGCACTACTGACAGGGATCACACAGCTTCTCACGAAGCGGGCGATTGTCCTGGTCTACCCCCGTTCTACGGGGGATCTTGGAGCCATTGGCTCCAAGGAAGACCGGCGACGGAGCCCCATCCGAACCGCAGGCTGTTGAACACGTTCTTCAGGCCCAAGAGGTTCAGAATGGGGACTCTCGCCTCGGTGCTAGCCTGCCCCATCAGGGGCATGGGAACAGCATCGCTAGATCTCTCGGACGCCTATCTGCATATGGTCATTTTCACGGTAAAGGGTGTAACTTTGGATTTTTAACATTTTGATCCGTAGTTTTCTAATAAAGCCACAGAATTCCATGATTTTTGGCCACATAAGTCATCTAGTTAGCAGCTACCTTGGGTAGCATAATCATCTTCGGGAGTTACTGCGTTCAGTTTTAGCAGGCTTAAATGTACCTAATATTGCCATTTTGAAAAACTGTAAAAAACAGTAACATTTTTGTAAAACCCTGTGTTTTCTTCAGTTAGTTCATGGATAATTTTTCTTATCCTGAAAGTACGGTCATATGTTCAGTAAACACTGCCACATTAGATTTAATTGTGAACAGCCCTGTATTTTTGAGAACCGGACTTCGATATTTGTCGTTTCGGAGGCTTCATTTTCCGTTAACAATTGTTAACAAACTTTGTGGGTATAGCTTTGGTTCATAATTCTTGGTTATTTCTTCACTTCTTCTTGATTCATAACAGTTGATATCTTAACTTGAAATGGGTAACAAAAATTAGTTGATTTGCAAGCTTTTAAAATTTTTATAAAATCTTGACTTCAAAGAGCCGTTTTTCCGTTAACTTGTTTGAAGCCTCCGAAACAAACTGTTCAGCAAGCTTGGGCAAATATAAATAAAAGAGCTCATCCAATCTATTTATCAAAATGTAGCAAAGTAGATCCTCAAGTCACTTGTTTTTAAATCATGGAGATATATATCACCGTTTGAAAATGGGACCCAATACAAACTTTCCGTTAACAATTGAAGCCTCCGAAACAAATGAAGCCTCCGAAACAACAGTAAGCTTAATTATCATCTATGCATATCTAAATTGGTATGTTCCATATTGATATCTGCATTGTAATTGTTGCATGATATGTGCAGAATGTCATAAATTTAAAAAAAATTGATATTATGGTTAATGCTTGAAAAATATACTGATATCCAAGAAAGCCCGTTTCGGAGGCTTCACATGCAAATAACACCATACTTAACAAATGGGTGAAAAAATTACCATGTTATAAATCTACAATATCTGCCGCATAGAATCATTGATTCAATACACACAAGAAAAGAACAGCTTAGATGATCCCAACAGTGTTGTTTTCAAAAAAACTACTTCTGCAATGTTTAACCATTGTTAACATGAAGCCTCCGAAACAAAAAAAATGACTTGCTGTGATAATTTAATTTTGTCACAACTGAAATTCAATACTTAGAAGCAAAGCATGAAAATTGGTAATTGTGATATTTTTTACCTATTTTTTCATGTCAACTTGTAGTAGTTAGCCAAATATTTTACTTTTATGATCACCTGTGTTGTTAACTGAAGCCTCCGAAACACAAATCGCTTGAATTGCCAATTCTAAAAATAACTCCAATTTCTGTGAAACTTGGCTGGGAGGTTCCTTTCATCAAGTAGTATTTGTACATGAAGTTAGACATTTAAATTATTTTAGGAACCCAATAAAAACTTAAAAAATATGTTTAAGGTTGGGAAATTTCCATTGCAAATGACCCTTGATGTTAAAAATTTTCAAAATTGCAATTACAAACATAGCAAAACATGGTATAAAATTTAACTTATATCTGTTGACTTACTTTGGAATGGGATTTCACATGTATTCCAGCTTTCATGTCATAATTTTCTGAGCTTATGTAAAATAAATTTTTCTTAGATTTTAACCAAAATGTTATGGAAATGTCAAATTTTTATCAGAAATCAAAAGGTTTAAGCCTTGAAACACTATTTACTGGAATTTAAGTTGCTTCTATGCATGATTACAGTAAACAGAAACATATTTAAGTGGTTTGAAATTTTGACCCTAAAAATCAAAAGTTACACCCTTTACTGTGAAAATGACCATATGCCAATCGCCTCTCAAGATCGGAGGCATCTGCGCTTCTAGGTACAGGATCAAAATTACCAGTTTTGATACCGGCCATCCGGCCTGTCCATCTCTCCCAGGGTGTTTAACACTCTTGGTCAGAGCGGTGGCAGCGTACCTGAAGCACAGGGGTGTCAACATCAGTTGCTACCTGGACGTTTGGCTCATATCTGGACGCACTCCACTGAAGACTACGGGTCTCATGGGGTTGATAGTCCGTAGGGTGCGGGACCCTGGATTTTTGATCAGCTCAAAAAGTCCAGCGTGGTCCCGACGCATGACACCACTATTTGTAGGGGCCCAGATCACCCTCACGGAGGGGTTCGCGGTGCTCTCACCCGAGCGGGTGCGAACATGGTGCGGTGTGCCTGACTCTTGGCGAGTCTCGGGCAAAACCCGCTGTGGCATGGATGAAGGTGGTAGGCCTAATGGCCAGTATGGTAGACCTCGTACTGTACTGCCGTTTCTACGTTAGGCTTACCCAACTACACCTTCTAGCCTGCTTGCAGGCCCAGTCGTCACCAATATCCCTCGCGGTTCCGTTGTCGGAGATCGCGCGAGAGAACTCTGGTGGTGGACCCATCAGCCCAATTTGACCCAGGGTGTCAGGTTTCCTGCACCCCGGTATGTCACGTAGTGACGACCATAGCGCCAAAACGGGGCTGGGGGTCCACATCCACGGAGACTCCGTCTCGGGCCTATGGGGGCCATAGAGACAGAGTTTCACATCAGCCGCCCTCGCTGACGAGGAGGTGATCGTGGAATCACATACCGTTGTCCTGACGGATAACACAACCGTGGTAGCCTACCCCAACAGACAAGGGGACTCCGGGCCACCACGATTGAGCCTGCATGCACGACACCTGATAGGGTGGTGCAAGTTCAGGCAGATTACGATGAGAGCGATACACATCGCTGGCGTCACCAGCATCCTCGCGCACAATCTGTCACGAGGAAGGGTGTCGGGACCAGCAGAATGGTCCCTTGCTCGCAGGTCGCTCAGACGATCTTCAAGGGGCTGTACCACCCCTCGAAAGATCTGTTCGCATCTCATCGCAATCATCCACTGCCGGTGTACTGCTCAAGGGTCGCGGACCCCCAAGCATTCACCGTGGACGCTCTGTCCATAGACTGGGGAGGGATGACAGCTTATGCAGTCCCTCCGATCTCACTACTCATGAGGGTGGTGGCCAAGATCGGGTGGGAAGACTGCATTGTCATTCTGCTAGCGGCAAGGCCGCTGGCACTCCCCAGGTACCAGATCTACTCCGGATGCCCGGAGCGGAGGTACCCAGGCTATCACTAGAGCACCTGCAGTTAGCTGCATGGCCCTTACCAGGGAACACGCAGCGGAGGGATACTTTTCATCAGAAGCTGTTTTTCTCATCGCCGGGGCTAGACGGAAGTCTACCCTCCGTACGTATAGCCAGAGTCTGGCTCCATACTACGCTTGGTGCAATGAGACAAATAGCTCTCCCGCTAGAGCCTCTGTGCTGCTAGTTCCGGAGTTTCTGACAGAAAAGTTCCAAGCAAGACTTCAGCGGGCCACTGGGGCCAGCTATAAGTCAGCTGTCCTCTCCATTCACCGAGGTTTCGAGGACGGTCGACTATCATAGCCGATGGTTACCTTATTAGTCTACGCCTCGACGGTATGTTCAACGAAAGTGTCTACCAAAAGGAAAGTGATCCTCCTAAGGGATCCCAACACAGTCTTAGATTACTTTAAGGGTCACCCTTTTGACCTTCCGTCAAAAGCGACGCTTAAATACGTAACTCTCAAGATGGCTTTCCGGTTTGGCGTTGGCTTCGGACGGCGGTGCTGAGTTGCACACGGTCTCGAGGTTAGCTTCCGTGTTCACAAACACTGGAGCGACACTGTTTCGGGCGCTCTGTTCTCGTGACTACTTAACAGGCGCGGTGCATACCGACATTCGCCCCTCTCCAATCCCCAGGGTTGGGCAAGGTTCGGCTGAAGCCAAAGATAGGCTGGGGTGTCCGATAAGGCGCTGCAGCACTATTTCTTCCGAACACAAGCCTTGCGAGGGACTCACGACCGCATTCATCACCCTTACAGAGTTTTCGCCCAGCCGCTGTCGCAATGGCTGGTCCAGGTGTTGGTGGGGTCCGGGGATCGCGAAGGTTTCGCGCCCCACGACCCACTCGACACGAGCTATCTCATCATCTTGGGTATACCGTTCGGTTGTCCCTTGAGGAGATCTAGCAGGCGGTGTCCCGGAAGCCACCTTCGCCCTTCTCTACGATACTTCCGTTTACGTTAGTAATCAGAGACGGGCGGAGGTTTACCGGGACATTGTTCGGGCGATCATAATACGGTGGTGTACGGGTACCAGGTTTTCAGACTATACAGAATACTCAGCATGGTAAGAACCAGTGTCGCTATTCTTAACCACCAAACTTATTAAGTAAGGAGGTTTATGTCTGTGATCGCGTGGTCTTTTTGTTTCCCGACCGTTGGGGAAAATATTTTCTGACCTCGCGAAAACCATCGTTACCGCCCGATCCCTGATCAGATGCTGACCAATCTTGTACCTCCATCCGTCGGTTACTTGCTAGATCGATCTTTCAGATGTTGATGCAAGAAGTATCTTAATCAACATCGAAGCGGTAAGATCGACCGGTGTACTGAGTCTAGTCCCAAACAGAAATGTTTGGTCGACTCATAACCGGTGCGATCTTACCTTTCCGATGTTGATTATCCCGGACCCCGGCCACCCCCCTACAAGTTTGGTCCGAGTAGGGGATCCCAAGTCGGATAAGGGGCGATCATATGGTGACGTCACCTTTTGGGTGAGTCCACCGGGGATCGGGGTTTTTGTTATTTATTCATTTATGTGGGACAAAATGACTATTGGTTTTCCGCATCTCGGGATCGATGCAAGAAGTATCTTAATCAACATCGGAAAGGTAAGATCGCACCGGTTATGAGTCTACCAAACATTTCTGTTTGGGACTATTTACAGTATTCATTGAATGTCAGAAGTCTCTGTAAAATATCTCGCGCTTAATAATGCAACACAAAAACAGCTAATCAACAAAAACAGAGTTCTGCGATTTTGGAAGTTTGAAGATCCTGAATGTTGTTTTTTTAGTAAAATGTTAATTTACATCTTTATCAACTCTTCTGATAAAATTTCTCAATAACCACATCTTAGGAAACGTAACACACTAAGGGCTCATATTGAAATTCCCTTACACATGAAGGTGTGCGCCATCCTGCAGCTTTCCTGTGCTAGCCTTCTTTTGTTAAAATCCTGGGCAGGGTGTATCACTGATGCATATAATCCATCCGTTTTATGACCGAGCTTTCCTGAGGCGCGCGCTTAGCGAGGGGAATCCTGCCTTTCTGTGTGAAAACGTGGTAGGGTATTTCAATATGAGCCCTAAGGAAAACAGATCAAATTTTATGTCACAAAACATTCTGAATTGGACCCCCTGAAAACAGGAATCGCCCATATATCTGTCATTTTCTCTAGCATATCCAGTGTGGTAAAAAGTTAAAAGTAAAAGTAAATTTTGTGTTTTGATCACAGAGATCGGATATTTTTTTCCCAGTTTGTATTCTACACCCAGTGGGAGACAGGAGCTTGCTAGGCCTAATTAAAATGTATGAAATGGTGAACCGTCAATTTTATCTCAACTTTTTAATGATTTTTTTTATATATTTTTAGATAAACAGCAGATTAGAACGATTTGTGAAACGCTCCAAAAGTCATCTAGCACAGCCAGACTATTACAATGAAGTACATAGAAAGTGAAGAGTTACGGGACTGGGTTAAAGATAATCTGAGGAAGACAATATTTCAAAAGGTGAGTCTTTTGCCGATATAATCAGACCTGCCAACTGTCCCTCATTTTGAGGGACTGTCCCTCATTTGGGGTTCTCCAAAGTAAAAAAGAGGGACAGTCTTTGTTTCTGAAAATTTCAGTGATGGCAATTTATAAGAACAGCAGAAAATGATGCAAATTTCGCTTTCAAGTCTTTGAATTTGTCGGTACCGTACCTGGTTTGTGTACACATACATGTACAAGGTTTGGCCTTAATGTGCCTCTTTCTGACTTCAGTAGGTTGGCAGGTCTGTAGAATACTAAGCATAGGAGTTACTACTGCAAGTTACTATTGCAACCATTTGACTTCCAATTCAAATTTGATGCTATGGCGATAGCCACAACTAAGCTCTGGTAGCGTGTGTGCAAACACTACCAATGTTTGATCGCACACTTTGAGTGCTAGATTGCTAAGTGCTAATAAGGTATGGGCATCAGCATATAAATTCCATTCAATACTCTTCAGTCATATAAAAAATAATGACTACAATTCCGATCAAGAGTAGTTGGAACAATAATGAACAAAGTATAAATTAATAGTTGATGTCCCTTTTATGGTGTAGGGATATTTTTGTTGATTATAACAGAAATTTAAACTGCCATTTCGTATTCAATTTAAATTCAAATCATGTTTTATTTTCACTCCACATAGGCACATGCATTAGCAGTACAAACTGGTTGCGAAGTATTAGTTAAACTTCAGGATACCAGAGATATAACAGGTCGCCAATATTATGCAACTCACAATCTTCAACGAGCCTACATGAATAATGCTCTACGAAAGCATCCCGCTGAAATGTTTGTATCGGGTGAAACCGGGCTACCACTGGTGAACCAAGCCACGCAGATAGGAGAGTCGGCCGACAACGTGGAGCCAAATGGCGTACTCAGTAATGAGGCATCTACAGTGTCTACAGCTGGTAACCAAACAGATGGTGATGATGTACCTGGGGATATACAGATAAAGATGGAAGCAATGAGTGGTGATGAAGACTCGTCGGATATCCCTCACGACAACATCACAGATGAGGAACCAGGGATGGACGTTGATATGTACACAAATATCAATCCGTCACCCAGAAACCATGGTACTAGCTCACAGAGGTATACTTCATCCCAGTCACCGCAGCATCTTTACCAGTGTGCTATTTGCCAGAAAACATTCCGAACCATAAATATACTACAGATGCACACTCAGACATTCCATTTAAGAAGTGTAACGATGATGTCGCCAACGAGGATGCTTAATATCAGAGGGAAAGCAAGGAGTGGAAGGAAATCATATGCGAAGCAAGAGCAGGAACAAAGAAGGTAAAAATATATAGGTGTATAAACCCCTATCCTTCCCCTACCTTACATGTAGATGGCAGATTATATTCAAAATTGGGAGTGTGTAATCATTTTCAATTTTGCATTTAATGCTTGCACATTAAACCAATTAAGCCAAGATTGTCTAGGGTCATTGAGCTATTCGATTTTGAATCCACACTCCCAGCATGGAAGATTTTGCAAATATCTCCTACATGGGGAGTATGAATTTCAAATGGAATAAACATAATAGGCAGCTCCATTTGAATAACATCATCCTCTGAGAAAGATTCAACATGAATCTTCCACAGACTGAGGGTGAGTTTCAAATAGCATAAATTGTTAAGTTTTGTTGCTAGTTCAATTTGAAATTCATACTCCCCTGTGGAAGATATTTCCAAAATCTTCCACATGGAGAGAGAGGATTTTAAAAGTATTAACCCATTTTGGTTCTTACCAACCCTTGTAGACTTGAAAGTGTACAGATTACATGTAATATAGAATAGTGCTTATAGTTTTTATTTCAGAAAGAATTCTATTGACCAAGGGTAGTGCTAGGTCAAAAACCCCAGCTAGTATCCACATGAATCTATGTTGACTAAGAAGTCAAAATATGGCTTCAATTGGCCTTGCAGGATATCATTGACAGCAGACTCATGCTATAGCATTTCTAAAGAGCATTTTGCCAAGAGCTACTGTTTTTAAGTGTTACTGTATAGAGGTATATAGGACATGCAAATTTTTAAAAATATAAATGTATTTAGAAAATAGGAGTAATTTTGTAGATGATATGAAAAGTGGATTGTCATCGAGCAGAATGAAATTTTGTTCATTGACCTGCTGACCTAATAGAGGGCATCAGAAGGAGTTCTTTAATCACACCATTCATATTATAATAAGTTGCTGTTCATGATGTGTCTTTTTATTCGTTTAGGTACCCCTGCTCAATGTGTGAAAGAACATTCCATCATCCAGACCTCCTCAAAGACCACGTCTCCCGATCTCACATGGGCCAGTCAATCCTTGCATCATCCTTGAAAGGAATTCAAGCAACCAGCTCTGCAGTAACCACAGATACCTCCTCCCCATCCTCATCCATGTCTCAATCTCAAATACAGGTTTCATCAGGGTCATCATCACAAGGTTTCCAAGATAATCCAGGTAGGTGCTGCCCCCATGTAAAAAACACAGTTGCCAGGATTAGTTTTTCATACATGGACACGGTACATGAACATGTAATGTCATTACAATGCTCTCAAAGTGCAAGAACCCTAACGTTAAGCATATTTTTTATAAGAATTACCATTCAGAACTGCAAAAGTTAACAGTACATTTGATTACATGTAGGTTACATAAAATTGATCAAATATGGTTTAGTTTTAAAATTTACTTTTTAGGCGCAGTACAGTTGTATACCTCATTTGTGTCTAAATAGCCCAAAATTTGTTGCCATGGTGACCTGTTGAATGAAAAAGATAAGGTTTGTATACAATATAACTGTAGGTTTGTGCATTCCGCATACTAAGCGCAGTGCTTTTGCACACATTCGCGTGGCGTAGGCTTGATTCATTTTTCGGGCGAGTTGATGCATTTATATTTGGTTCTATTTCCCAATATTTTTAGTGATAATTTTTTTATAAAAATATCAAATATCATGTGTATGAAATACTGTATAAGTGGTAATATTCGCAGTGGTTTAATTTTCGCGGATTTCACGGATGAAGATCGTCCCGCGAATTTAAAACCCCGCGAAAATATTTCCAAGTGATGTCATCAACCCTAAAACAAAAGGCGAGCAAAGTCCCATTGCTAATTTTAATGGAAATGGTTCCGAATTTGACAACCCAAATCATGTTATTTTGTAGAAGCAATCACCTCAAAATTATTTTTTGTTGACTATATAGCGTCATTTCCATTGCTAGATTATTTATTTACCTTGAAACACCTTCAATATAGTTCACATATTATTGTAAATGATCCAAATTCAATAAAACATCCAGCTTTCACAATAACTCGCTGGAAAAATCGGGCATAAATCAGCTGAAATGGCTACTTTTTGTTTATACATAGAAACTAATGACAACTGAATTTTTTTAAATGTCTGTCTCATACTTGTTGTTAAAATCAATCCTAAATATTTAAAATTATCCAGATAAATGTTATATACATAAAAACATTATGCTATGACGTGAGAAAATAAAGTCAAACTCAGTGAAAATAAAAAAGGTGGTGAACAAGGCCAGGACGAAATTTTGTGTCAAAGTAGGCGTAAATAAATTGAAAATAATGATAGTTTGCATGTCATTTCTTACAAAGAAATTGTCATATTTCAAGAACAAATATTCCCAACATTTTATTTAGTGAAGGTAAGGCTAAAATTCTACCCAAAAATATGAGAAAATACACGTTTTTTACGATGTAAAGTGAGTCTACTTTTTTAAGCTTCTGGCATGTTTGGTGCCGAATATCGGAAACTTTGATGTGTATTCACTGTTATGAAAGCTAGAAAAAATGCACCTTGTTAATTCCTTCTGCAACTGCGAATTCAACACCCCGCGAAAATGTCACTGATACTTCCAACCGCGAAAATATCTGTCCGCGAATATTTCCACTTATACAGTAGTTTAATGAACACATTGCTCGAAAAATTAGACAAAATAATGCACTTGCGCTTATCTGCCAACAAGTAATACGCGTTCATTAACCTATAAATATTTGGTAAATCCAGGTACATCTGATGTGACAAGACTTGAAGAAGATGTTTCAGACCAACATATCCAGATGTCTCCTCTCAAACAACTCATTCCAACAGAAGCATTCCTCGGTAACCTTGGCAACCATCCTTCAAGTATATTTTGTCAAAGTTCACCAACGCCATCTTTTAAACATCCCAGTGGCGGGCCGTCAAGTAGAAACAACACCCCAGCTTCCAATCAGGTAGGTTATTCTTGTGTGTTCTTAAAAGTGCATTTAGTTTGACATGACAAACATCACAGATTCCAGTGTGTTTGAGATGCGCACAGTCACAGTACACAATGAATGGCAAATCATATAGTCATGAAAATAGACGTTTTAGTAAGAAAAGTGTCAAAAGTATGCACAAAAACGTCTGTATGTTTGAAAACTAAGATTTCCACACTTACGAAAGCCGTATCTGGTGCATGATCTTAATTTGCATCTTTTGTATGCTTATGGTGCACCCATTTAACAAAATAATTTAAAGTGGCATTCCAACTGCTTATCTTTGTTTTGTTTACATCACATTTGCTGGCTAGTTTATGTCACTTGACTGTGTTATACGTACAGGTTTGCTCCGCGGCCTGCAACCCAAATCATGTGCATAATCACAATATTTCGTATTCGCGCGTCAAACATGTAGAGTGTCAAACATACAGAAGAAATATATATGTGCTGTTCTTTCTTGAAACGTTAACCAAATTTCTCATGTCAATTCTAAGATGTACCTTTAATTTGTGCGTATTTATCATATAATACATTACTAATATCATTAATCTGTCATTCATTTTGTAGTGAACACAGCATACGTAATGAATTAGATTATTGTGAACCAACCCTAGATATAACTTGTGAAGTGCCTTATTATTTACGTGAAGTGCTGAGCTTGGGCAGTGACCAAAGCAAATCGGCTATTCCATTTGAAACCCCCTATGGAAGACATGACTTTAATCCCCTTAATCTCCCACACAGAATCAGTTAGATTCGCCCATTCAAATAACCCCATTTGAAATTCACACCCCACTGTATGAGAGATTTAGATCATGACTTACATTGGGGTGTATGGATTTCAACTGGAATAGCCCAGTCGGCTTTGTACTATGAAATTGATTAACATTGCCCTCTAGTCATAATGAAAGGGATGCAGGCGATATTTAGTTGTCTGCAATTCGTCAGTACCGGTATACGTAATCACAATTTTATCCCCATGGGTACTGCCTTTCTTGCAGTGCACCTGATTGGTTAATTACATGATATAATCAGCTGAGTAACCAATCAAAATAGAGCTTTTTGATCTGTCAACAATTCTAAGCTGAATCCTATTCAGCCCTAATGACTATTCTTACCATATTTCTGATTGGCTCAAAACATGAACCTAATTATAACCAATGAAAATAGTTCTTAGAGACAGATAATTTGGCTAGTAGTGCACTGAAAGTAGGCTAACTTAACTTGTGTTATTACCATCCACCATAAATGTTTCAGAATGTCAGCGAAAGTGGTTTGGAGGTATGGTCCATTGAACCATTTCAACAAACAATAGAGAAAACAAAGGATTTCTCTTGCTCATTAATTGACAGTTTACTACCTTGCTAGCAAGTAACATGTAGGAGAATGGGTTACACCATGGAAGACATGACCTTTATCTTCCACACAGGGGTGAGAATTTAAAATGGGGTTACCTGAACTGGTGGCTCCATTTGAAATTCACACTCCCTGTGTGGAAGATTAAGGTCATGTCTTCCATAGGGTGTATGGATAGTAACTGGAATAGCCCAATATACCTGTCAGGTAGCTGTATGAGTGAAAACACCAACTTCCCAGTTTATTTTTGGTGCACAGTCACATATAGTGTTCACTAGTCCAATATTCTCCCTAAATTTAATCCTGATACTATCCCAACATCAAAATTGCCTAATCATTTTCCTAACCCTAAAACCTTATCCTTGTACATTGGAATTGCATCTATCATTGTCAAGGTAGGTTTATACGCTGATCGCACAGTCTACCCGTGATATGTGTGCATACAATTTACGTCTGTCAAACGCATGCTTTAATTACCACATACATTTTGCAAAAGCCCTTTTGTCGCATTGCTAGGAAGCATGAGAAATAAAAATGCACATTTTGCGCATCCGTTTGCCGGGAGAACCTCGTTTTGGTAGCAAGAATCTGTGCAAAGGGCAAATAGTCTTTTTCCTGGGCATACGTATATCATTTAAATGGCCTCCAACCATTTCAATTCCAAAATACCCTGCCTACCACCCTAACCATAACCCTAACCCTTGGATTGCAGGGAATTCTGGAACTATGCCTAAATTTGAATTTTAACATTTTGACAGACTTGCCCTATGAACCAAAGTGGTATCATTTCTTAATGTATAGACCAAAAGCCTTTATTCGACAACCGTCAGGCGTCACACAGATGTCAACTACAGAGGACAATTTCCTAATTTTCTTTAAAATGTTCATATTTGGAATCGGCATGAACAATGTATTACAGTGAGTACAAACAAGCCCAAAACTTTGTGTTGAAGCCTATGGCCAGCACACAAAGCATTAAAAACTTGACCACAAGTTTTTGCACACAACACATTGAAAGCTTGATGTGCTTCTTACTTGGTGATAGCAGAGTTCCATGTGTGATGTAGTGTTACCCAAGAGAGGTGGATAATAGTTGGGATTCCCATGCTGGTATGTGACAATGATATGTGCTACTAGAAATATGCTAGAAAGGATGTCAAATATGGTGTATTATTTAAAAAGAGTTACAAAATAAGGAGTGAAAATCCTGAAAGGAAATACCCAAATGTCATCAGAAGTGTGGGAAATTGCACATCCGCCATCGGCGATGTGCATTCTTTTTACCGCGTTCTTCTTCTTCTTTCTTTCTTCTGTCAACACTATGATCAGCCATCGTAGCCACATGCTTTCAGGCATGTTGACCATACTGGGTCAGTATAACCGTTTGGTGGTGCCACAGATGTCACATGATCAACTTCCGGTCAAATGTCATCCACTTCCGGTCAATGGCCAAAACTTGGATTTTCACTAAAAATGCTACTCCTCCCACATATTACATAGCACCGTGGCGTCACTTACACACATGCATCATCTATAGCCAGTGTCTAAAAGTTATACCACAAAATTGGAATCAAAGGTCATTAAGGGGTCACTTCGGTAAAAGTCTGAAAAATTTGTAAAAATATTCAAAAAATCACTGTCTTTACAAATTACATAGCAGAGAGTCGCCATTAGCACACATGCATCGCTATTATCTAGGGTCTTTAGGATGCCTACAGTTTTGGGGTCAAAGGTCATTAAGGGGTTACTTCCGGTCAAAAACCAAAATTATCAAAAAAGTTTAAATTTTTTATCTCAAAATGTAAACAAACCAGAGTAATATACCCATCATACATGAATTAGTGTTACATGGTGTATGCATGGTATTTTTTATTTTGGGGGTCAAAGGTCATTAAGGGGTAACTTCCTGTTTTAGCTAAATAACTTTAAGAATTTTTATCTCAACAACTAAACATAGTAGAATTTTTTAATTAAAAGTGGAACAATGCATTTTGTCGTTGTATATAAGGTTTTATTTTCATTGAGGTCAAAGGTCATTAAAGGGGTCAAAAGGTCAATCATAAATTTAAAAAATCATAATCCATGTATAAGTTCCGATAAAGCTGAAAATTCACCAGGAATATTCCTTATGACATCCTAAGCACTATGTAATATTTTTGCGGGGTCAAAGGTAATTAAGGGATCACTTCCGTTTCTCACCGGTTCCGAGCCATAACTCATTTGTCACTGCTGGCTGTGCATCCTCATGATCGCAGGCGTAACATAATCAGATCTCGTTTACATTATTGATTTTTATTTAGGGTCAAAGGTTATGAGGCGTCACTTCCGCTGTTAAACAAAATACCTTCTAAAATACCTGGCGGTTGTGCATGCTCGCGGTCGCAGGCGACCGCAACCATATCTAGTTTGTTCTCTTTTCTTGTCTTTGGTTCATGTAAAGAGGTCATTGTCACCATTGATTTATCCTGTTTAAGGCACCTTTTGGCACCCCTCATACAAGCATGTGAACCAACCAAGATCCAATTCAAGAACCACAAGTCCTTTCCTGGTACTATTAGTAAGGTAAATGAGATATTGGCATTGGGCTATGCAAGCTCAAATCGATACACCCCCTATGGAAGACATGACCTTAATCTTGCACACAGGGAGTGTGAATTTCAAATGGGGTTACCAAAATGGGTGACTCCATTTGAAATATTCACTCCCTGTGTGGGAGTGTAAGGTCATAGGGGGTGTATGTATTTCCATATAATGACAAATTACCAAATGATGACTATAAACTGTCTTGATGTAAACCATGAAGTGTCCAACACAATTCGCTCAGCACTGGCAGCTACAATGTTGAAAAATGTGTTGCAACACAGCATACATGTTACGAATTCAAGGTTATGATAAATCATCCCCACTGTATATTCTCTAATAAATGCCCTGGGGCGTAACATTTGAGAAAAGTTGATAGTGTCTCCCTCTATGCTCATAATTAAAAGGGACAGGTGTATAGTTAACTGTGATTTGTCAATATTCAGTTATTGTGACGATATGTAAAGTTGTTTATAATACCAGACCATTCTTATTTCTAATCCAATAAAACAGTACTCACTGTACACATATCAAAGTCTACCAGACTCCTTTCTTTACACTATTATTGTTGTGACGATCTTCTGTTTACGGAGGTTAATTGCTCAGCAGCGTGGTTGCCAGTTTGTTTCCGAAGAAGATCGTCAAAAACAGAGACGAGGCGCTATACAATCTCAGTCATGTTTTTAAAGATCTCCTTGGAAAACAGAATTGATAACCACGTTGCTGAGCAACCAGTTTCAGCGGTAAACAGTAGATCTTCACAACAAGAATAGTGTAGAAAAAGGAGTCTGGTAGACTTCGAAAGGTCCACACTGCGTACTGTTTTATTGGACTAGAAATAAAAAGGATCTGTTGTACTGATGAACATGTTTAGTAATGTAAAGTTGATTGGTGAATCTACAAATAGTCATACTAATTCTTGTTGCTAATGGTTAGACTTGCTCTAAGTCCTCAGGCTTTCTGTAGATAACACATTTTTCTATCTCTAATCATGATCAGTTGATCATTAAAAAAGGCAGAAGTCATGCATCAAGGTTACAATCACAATAGATCATCACATTAATTTTGGGCCCTGGAATGCATAGTCTAGTGAATAACACAGAGTGCATGTGATTAACCATACACAAATTATAACCAGCACTAACACAAACTAACATAACAGATTTCAGAGTTTATGAGACAACATTTCGTATAGTAAATGTTGAGCGAAACAAGAAAACATTTATCCATGTTAAAAATCAGACTAGCGATCAGATTATTACTAGGAAATATTAATTTAGTTTGTACTAAGCATGTGTGCAAAATACTAATAGTACAAATCCCATACCGTATCCCTGATCCCTCTGCAGAACTGTATAGTGCGATATTTTCGTGTTGGTAATTGATTATAATTTCTAAAAAGTTTGCAGGGACTTAATTTTTGTGGGCTCATCCAATCCAAAACAAATTTATACAGGCCAAAAGTATTTTGAAAAGTTTATTTATTTGTGTGCGAGCTTTGGTTTTTTGCAAATTTGAAACTGGATACATGAAAATTTCCTGCTATACAGAATTGCTTTCAAAATGCATTATGGGTAAAGTTCAGGTTGTCATGGTAATTTTCAATCATTCTCTGTCCATCTGCAGGGTGAAGCTAAAGGCCCGATGCCGATCATTAAGATTATGAAAGCTATACTTGCCATAGGAGGGCCAGTCGCTACGGCCAACACAGTCAAAGATAACCTACGCAACAGGAATTATGACCGTGTCACTAATGATCTGTTTGTAGACGCCGCCAATCAACTCAAAGACATGGGGTTAGGGTACTTAGTCGCCTGCAAAAATGGAAGCGGTCGACTCGTGGATGTTTTTATCAAAAAACCACCAGAAGAAGTTGTGGATATATTAGAAGCTAATAGCGGTCTGTGCGATCCAAGTGTGTACGCAACAACGTTTGCATCGCAGACACCGGTACGGTTGATGCGTAGCAGTCAGCTTATGGATAATTTAATCGCATCGGGATTGGTCTCCGAGGAACATCTGAAGCCACATCAGATGAAGTCGTTGGAGGCAAACGAGCAGAGTTATAGTTCTATGAACATGTTTGATGGAAATAGCATGGGTGTTGCACCACTAGAAGTAAACGATGGTGGGTTTAGTACTACATGTATAAATGTTTTTGACGGAAATGAAGGCGGCATGCCAAATCCAGATGAACAACTTGGAAATGATGAGGGTGTTCCAAATCCAGATGTACAGCTTGGAAATTCATCAGATTCTTTCACAGAAACTTTTGTAGTGGAGTAGTTCATATCTCTCTCTTTGTATTAGAACATGAATGGATAATCGTTTCTGTGTGTTATGTATTTCACACCAGAATTAGTATAAAAGATTTTCCCCACATTCCCGCACATATTGATTATTTTTTGATAAGAAGCCTGAGGAATAATTTGTTCCATATGGAGTTAAAGTTGACTTCAATGCTTTTACATGGTTGTACTGCTGGAGTTCTAAAGCACCCTTGTACAGGTATGTATTATGCTCTGCACAATTATGTTAGCGTGCGCAGTTCGATACTGAGGCCAGAGAAATATGCACATACATGTACATCACCTTCAACTCCTGATGGAACAAATAGGTTCTGTGATTCTACCAACTTTAAACGATTTCCAACAACTATTATAGTCTGTCTCAAGTTGAGACTAATGTAACGCTCTGTTGGATTTTGTAGTGGGAGGTTTGAATCATGCACCCTAACCTATTCCCGCGGGTGTAAATGCATGTGTAGAAGGGCATTTGTCTGTACGCAAGCCAGGCAACTGCATAAACGTACTGATTTGAATCCACAACTGTGAAATCCAACATAGCGTTATACTGTCAACTAACGAAGAGACTCACAATATATGAATGATGCAATTCTGTTATCCATTCAGAGTTCTTAATAGAAATGACTTAATATCGTATTGAAATTATTATTGTCCCTGCCAAACGAAGTTTAGAAAACAGGGACTATGAAACAAGCCCCAAAGTCTGTGTGTGTGTGTGTGTGGGTGTGGCTCAATGTATGTGCAGAAAATGTTAACCCTTGGCCAAAAAATGTTAACCCTTGGCTTTTTCTGAGCTCTATCTAATACCAATTTTGACAGCATTTTCAGCACAATATAGCTAAGAAATAATACAAATAAAAATAAAAATTGATTTTGTGCAACTAATGACTCAATTTGCTACATGAAGTTATGTCGCACTTGACAAGTGCTTTTTCCAAACTCACTCAGTCCACATTCAGGGGCTATTTTGAGTGTGGAAAAAGTACTATTTGAAATAATGAAAACTGAAGTGGAAGAAGCGCCTAAATTGCTCAGAAATAGTTCTATGATAAATGGGCTATTCCATTTAAAACCCATATACTGTACATGTACCCCTATGGAAAACATGGCCTTTATCTTCCAGGGGTGTGAATTTCAAATGGGTTACCTGGATGGGTGACTCTGTGTGAAATCTACATCCCCTGTGTGGGAGATTCATAGAAATAATAGATGGGAGATTATTGAAGGTCATAGGGGGTGTATGGATTTAAACTGGAATAGCCATATGAGCTATTCCAGTTGAAATCCATACACCACCTATTGAAGACACGACTTGAATTGCCCACACAGGGAGGGTAAATTTCACATGGAGTCACCCAGGTAACCCCATTTGAAATTCACAGATTAAGTTCATGTCTTCCATATAGCGGATGTATGGATTTCAACTGGAATGTAGCCCATTCTTTCTTTTTAAGGTCACAACCAATCATGTTACATACATGTCTTGGAGTATGCATTTTGACACTAACTGCTTTAAATGGGGTGTGACCAGATTGACCAGAAATGAAGATTTTGGCATCGGATGAAAGCCTATATTTTTCTCATAATCACAGTGAAATGTAGGCCTGAAATAATTTCCTTTTAGATGTCAAAAACAAAAGAAAATGATGGTGGTTACTACATATACTGTTCTGTGGAATGTTGTGAAACATAGCTTCTAATATCAAAACTGCTAGTACAATTGAACTCAAAACACAGAATGAAAAAATCTGACCATAAACCTTTAATACCACAACTTTAAAACAAAAGGAGGGATATTTTTGATCCACCGCTTTTGCTTGAGAATATTCCCTTAATTTTCTTAGAACTTAACTTTTGCACTTAACTTCTCCACTACAGTCTTCAATATTGCACTTTGCCATGATAACAGTATAGCTATCAGCCTATCATGACTAGTTCCTAAATGTATTCAAACCAAAAGAGTTTTCTTGTAATTGGCCCTTTTCAGCCGTTGATGGCAATTTGGCTCGGCTAACTCCAATCAGACCCGAATTAGCAAAGCCAGGCTATACAACTGTCCTCACTTTCAGTTATCAGGCTACAGAATCGTACTCCCTTTCAGTTTTCCGGTTTGCTAATTTCGGCCTAATTGGAATTAGCCAAGCCAAAATGCCATCAACAACTGAAAGGGGCCAATCACAAGAAATTTTTTATCCTGCGTACATATGGTCATATTTAATATTTCTTTACACTATGCTATTCGGCAAGGTCCTTTCACACTCTGACGATTAATTTGTAGGGTTCTAATTTGCTAATTGAATCACATCATCACTTCAGCAACTCATTCACGGAACATGCGATAATCAGGAAGAGCGGTCAGGCCATAGACGTACCACCTAGACCTATTACTGCCCATCCCTTACCACAGCGGGAGGTGAAGCCACATATCCAAGGTGATTTTGGTCGGGCGGTCGGACGCGGAGAAATAAGCGTTCATGTCTGGAGAGAAAACGCACTCGTTTGCGTGATTGAGGCGCCATTATCGCTAGCGTCAAATGCAATAATGTTCCGTAGACGCGAACATGTCTACTTGCTTGCGTCCGGGTATGCGTCCTTGTCAAAGTCGTTGCTAAGCAGTGTCGGCTTCACTACGCGAACCAAAGTCATAGGTCTAGGTACTTGTTTGTCTGGGGGTCAGGCAGTGTGAAAGGACATTGGCAAATAGTATAACAGTCAACCTTTTTTCTATTGCTATGGCTCATTTTAATATAATTCATTGGCATTGCATTCCAATTTAGAGTAATAAATTTATTCCAGTTGAGTGTACTGTATTCGACCTGATTACCTCCCTGGTGGCTCTGATTATTTCCTTTGTAAGTTAAAACAGCATTGTTCATTAACTCAGGATACTAGGGGCCTCAGTAGGCGTTGACACTGATTAGAACTGGCTGTGAGGTCTTTGTCATAACCTGCATCTGACCCACAATTCAAATACAGTATTGGGAGAGAGCGGATAACTGAATATAAATTTTTCCTCCACCAGGGATAGAATGGAGGCCCTCTTGCATTGGAGTTAAAGACCTTAAACACTGGATCACACCACTCGTATAGACTGCAGAAATATGCCACAGCTATTGTTAGTCAATGCTGAAATGATTTGTGTGTGTGTGATTTTACTTGCATTTTGACCAATATTGTGATAAGAGTACAGTCAGAAAGTCCACACGGGATGCTAAATAGGAAGGATCTGTAATTCATAAGGTCGAGTACAGTACATGTCAAAGCATTCCCTTTTTATGACAGACGATGTAATTATCTGAAAGTTTGGTAGAGTATATCAATTGAATTTTGGAGATATGGGTTTCATGTTATTGTAAGTCTCAATGTCAATTCCAGTTACTCTCAGATAGCACAATCAGTATTATTCCAAGTGGATTTTAAGTAAATAGACTATAAGCATTTGCCAGATTTTAAGAGTGGAGAAAGGTTCTTTTTTTCCTCCTGAAGTTAGAAAAAGTAAAATAGCATTCATCAGCAGGGTTATTTTTTAAGGCCAGTTTATGTAAACCAACAAATTTTTGAGGCTTTAACTATGTAACAGGTGTGTTCCAATGTGCAGTGTATTGGGATATTCCAGTTGAAATCAATACACTTTCTATGGAAGACGTGACTTTAATCTCCTACACAGGGGGTGTTTAATTCAACTGGAATAGCCCATTTCCAACTCTGAAAGTTCCATAAACAAATTGAAACTGTTTATAAATCGCTTAAAAGTGAAGGATAAGTCATTCAAATCTGAATTTTGACGATTTTTACGATCATCCGGATGAGCAAATCACTGAATGGGCCTTTAATTGCCAATGGACCAAGTTCCAACTTTGAGACCTGGTATTATCTGATATATGTTTCCTTGTCATTATTGGATTTCAACAATATAACCAAAAATATATAAAATAAAAGAATGTTTATCTCTAGGCTGTGTTTATGAGATTTAAATTTAAACTAGATTTTGAAATCATCAAGCTACCTCAGTCCATACACACGGTTGTATTTACTACAGGGCCAGATGGGCCTGGACTAGAACTCAAGATCCAGGGGCCGTAAGTTGATTACAGGGATGGGTGCATGGTGTGTGACATGTGCAGCCGTACCCGGGCTCTGAAAATGTGAATCCTACACTGGTCATACTTGAGGAGAAAGGAACTTTCTGAATACACATTGCCTGTATGAACATATCCAGTTGTATTTACTGACTGTGAGTGCGTAGGACTTGGGAGTCATCTGCCAGAGATGAAGAATTATAGAAAATCAAGCCAGAAAAAAAATGTTCTGTTATGGATGAATGAATCTGAAAATTTAGAATTTTGTGTATGCACATTGTTATAGGCTATTATTGAAGAAGTATTTGTAGCTGTGAAATTGTATCAAATGTGGAAAAGAAATTGGTTGTAAAATTGGTGCTAAATAAGACAATTATAACAAAATCTTGAATAGAATTTCTCACTTTCCTAACAATCTTTTTGTTTAAAACCAAATGGACGAAAAATGGTACATGAACTGTTGCCAAACTTGTAAATAGTATTTGAAAGATTTGTTTGTTGATTGAAATTGTTGTCCTACACATGGAAGAAAATATTAGGCCAAAATAATGTTGGACCAATTTATTAATGGACCAAAGTACACATGGACACAATATCTTTTGGACCAAAATATTTTAGATGCAGTGTATGTTGTACAAAGCAACATTTGACCAACTGTATTTGGACAAAAAAATTTTAGACAAAATTTTGTACATCCTTGTCAGTCCTGTGTACAGAGAGCCAAAGTTTTAAATGATGCTCAGTTGATTTTGGGAAAGTGAACTTTATGCATAAATAAATGATCCTGATTGACTGACCCTCGTTTGACATGGTTTTTATCATGTGAATAACAGGGTGTGTGTATTGGCAAGTGCCAAAAAGCTATTCCACTTGGAATCCATACACCCCCTATATAAGACATGACCTTCTTCCCCATAGAGGGTGTATATTTCAAATGGAGTCACCCATTCAGGTAACCCCATTTGATATTCACACTCCCTGTGTGGGATATTTAAGTCATGTCTACCATAGGGGGTGTATGGATTTCAACTGAAAGAGCCCAAACCTTGCTAAGCACTGTAGTGTGTAAATTCCTGAACATTCCAATTCCTGACACAGTTTGAATAGTCATTGGTTTGATTCCAGTCTCTGGTTTGCCTCATTAAATACAATACTTGTAATAATTAATTCATTTTGTTGCCCACAAAAATCTTATCAAGAAAGCTCAGATTATCCCATATAACACAGGCAACATCATTATTTTAAGTTAGATCAACGAGGCAAAGCTGAGTTTTATGCCAAAAATAATGATGTCGCCTGTGTCATATGAGATGATAGATGCACAACAGGGGCTAAAGAATATACCTTTATTCTCGTTATAAAGCACTTCAAATAAAATAAAATCATAGGTATACAAAATTTTAATCAAACTAAATCCTTCATTTTACAAGGAATTACCAAGGGTTTAGAATCGATCAGTCCCTTTGTTGCTATGCACCTCTGATTGGTTTAAGTAGTGCTTGCGCGTATTACGTTAACGTGCACATGCTGAATTGTGTTATGTCGCGTCATATAACAATAAGATTGCAGGAACTTTTTCAAGTGTTTTAGAGCTGTCAAACAAATGACAGCATTTTGGAGTTGCAAAGTAAATTTAAACCAAGGCATATTATTCTTTTCAAAATTGAGAATTTTCATGCACACTTCAATCTCACAAGTTCTAGATATAGTAGAGCAACAGAATTGACAAAATCCATTACAATATCTATTGGTGTTGTAATGGATTTTGTAAATTATATTGTTCTACAAGGCTTAATCAAATTTGGCTATTCCAGTTGAAATCCATATATCCGCTATGTAAGACACAACCTTAATCTTCCGCACAGGGGGTGTACATTTCAAATTGAGTCACAATAGTAATTATGTCTTTTGTGAATTGGGCATTCACAAAAGATACATGTATGCCACTGGCTTGTACAGGTGGTCTTGAAACTACCAACTTGTGAGCAGTGATGCCAACGCGGCACCTTAAGCGCACAATATATATGCAATCACTTGCCGCTACTCAAAAAAACGTGCCGCTACTTGCCAAAAATTAGGCTACTTTGCAAAAGTCAGGTCGTGGCCGTAGTTTGATGTCCTTTCCTTTCAATTTAGCCAATTTATAAAGGTTTTGAGTCTCTGAAGCTCCAAATTTCAATTACAAAGGGTTTTGTGATTGTTCGGTCCGTAACTTCCCATTAACCACTGGAAGTCAGTGCTTTTCTGCCCAATTGGGTGATTTGTGTTCTAAATTTGGGTCAATCTGCCCAAATATCTTGTATTGGTCGCCTTTTTTTGGAAGCTTAAAAATTGGGCTTCTTGAGACTCCTTTACTGCAGCCAATGCACATTGGTGCTGAAAAACTTTGGCAAAACTGCTGGACTTTTTGGCTAATTTTGTGGAAGCAGGGTCAACCCAAACTGAGATTATATTAGTCTCAGCATATTATTAGCAGCAGCAGTGCACGGTCTAAATTTGTTGTTATTTTAAAGAGCTCTTTAAAAGTCTGAGAAAAGTCCAGTGTATGTGTAAAGTAAGTCACCACTCTCTTGGTGAATGGGCTATTCAAGTTGAAATTCATACACCACCTGTGTAAGCCATGACCTTAAATAATCTCCCACACAGGGAGTGTAGACTTCAAATGGAGTCACCTATTCAGGTAACCTCATTTATAATTCATTCTTCCTGTTATGAATTTCAACTTGAATGGCCCAGTATTAATACTGATTATTTCTATTATGTGTGATGAATTCCTATAATTAATTATTATTGTATAATGCTTTCATTGTAGCTAGTCTCATGGAATTTGACATGATTTATATTGGTATTTATTTTTGTATCACGCTGACAAAGATATGTATTTGTATAATTGTACAAAATAATGTTATAATTATGAAATAAGTAGCAGGGTGTTTTTATAATATTATGACACATGTTTAGTGTACCAGAGTTATTTAGGGTCCAAAAATGTGGTCACAGATTGTGTGTTTAATAAAACTATGGCAAGTATAGGATTTCCGGATCTCAGCAAAAGTTAAGTTAGTGGCTGCTTGGGAAGTGGCCTAATTATCTTGTGTTACCATCTTCGTCCTACGAGCATCCTAAAATTACTGACATTCCTTGAAGTCTTCTTCAAAAGGGGGCCTTTTTCACTAACCACTGTTTTGGATACAATATTTTGTTGGTGTGTGTGTGTGAAAGATGTGGGTGAAATGACCAAGAAAAAAAGACGGATAATTTATAGCCCGATCATTGAAATACTGACTCTAAACAGGGACTTGCAGGTCAGGGTGTTGCATTTTCCAAAAGGAGGGCATTTATTAGAGGTCATTTTTAGAATGATAATTCCTGTTAAAATTATTAGTTAAGTTTAAATCTCACGCTGAAATGACAAACTATGAACTTAGGATCAATGATTTCTAGTTCACTTCCGGGTTTACAATCACATTTTTGCCAACTCCCGACGCCATTAGTGATCGTGTGTGTACAGTGATAAGTTTACTACACACGAAAGCATGACAAAGTCAGCATTCTTTAAACATCTTGGTTGAAAAAAATGGTGGGAGTTGTTTAATAGAGGGAGGACGACCAAGAGATGAAAATAGTGTATACCATAAGCCCACCTTTTTGTCTCGCCTGATAAGGCAGAAGACTATATTATCATTTTTCCGTATTATGTGGCTGCATGTAGGGGTGGGTGTGTATGTGACATTTTTGGTTCAAGTTTTGGTTAAAAGTTTCCATCTCGTATCAACAGTTTAAATCCTATATATTGCAACCAAACTTGGGTCACAGCTGCACTATGGATACTGTAAAAGTCAATATTTTCGCGAGAAGATATTTTCGCGATTTTGAAGATTTTGTCAATTGCTTGAGAATTAAATTTCGCGGTTTTGATATCGATACAATAGAAACCTAATGCAAAAGGTTATTTTCGCAAGTTTTAATTTTCGCGATTTTATGTCCACTCGCGAAATTCGCGAAAATAAAAACCTCGCGAAAATTTCTACTTTTACAGTACATTGATGTATTGTTGGTATCAAAGGTCACATATGGTCAATTCAAGGGTGTATACTACACACACACCCCTACCATGATGCAGGGGTAGCATTAAGGCCCGAAAGTCGGGGGTTGTTTTCCCGTGTTTTTAACTCCCGAGCTTGCAGAAAATCCAAATACATGGGGTGAAAATTAAATCTCGGGGTGAAAAATATTTTGCAGTGTAGTCAGGGGTAGGAGTAAGGTCCAAAAGTAGAGGGTCAGAGTTCACCCCCGAGCTTGCACATTCCCAAATATATGGAGGGTGAAAAATGAATATTTTTTAAATTTAGGGGTCATTCACCCCCGATCGGGGGTTAACGCTACCCCTGCCATGATGTAAACAACATAAAATATTAGGCATATTTAAAATGTCAGAAATAAAGTGTGTTACAATATCCTTTACAACCCAAATAATGTCACCTCAGCAGTAAACATGTTTCCTCACCCATTATTTACCTTTTGATTGCCTCGGACACACTATTTGGGTGTAATGGTTATTGCTATACCCTGTATTTCTTGAAATGTGTAATTATCATTTGGAAAAGAGGAAGGTAGTTTGTTATCAGGAACTATTCTGTTGTATTGATGGATAACTCCATAGTCACTACCACCTTTCTTACAGTGCTCCTGATTGGTTAATTACATGATATAATCAACTGAGTAACCAATCAAAATAGAGCTTTTAAATCTCTTGGCAAATTTAAGCTGAATCCCCTTATTCTTACAATATCTCTGATTGGCTCAATACATGAGATAGCCATCTAGCTAACCAATCAAAATGGTTTTTAGAGTTTTTTCAGTAGTGCCCATGCCCATTGGGTTAAAGAAAACCTATTGTTTAATTTGATTATTTGAAGCTTCATTGTACTTTGTTGTAACTTTTATACTACTTGTAATATAGAATGTAATATACGTACAAGATCTATATCAATGTAAAATTGTCATTTTGTATGTATGTACAAAATCTATAAATGTTTAAAAATATGTTTGTTTTGTCTGTTCAAAAAGCTGTCATGACTATAGTTAATTTTGTCAATGAGAAAATAAATCAACTTGAATATGAAGAAGCCGAGCAAGTAAAAATTTCTTGAGTTTGCTCTATTATTAGGCAAAAATCCTATTATTAGGCCAAAAAAGGGTTGTCCACTAGTGCAAAGGGCCTGTTGTCGTCACATTTTTATACATTTTTATCAATGATTTTTTCTCTCCAACTTTTCTCACTAAAACTTGAAGCATGTTTAAAATAGTTCATTTCCAGTTTCTGCTGTAATGGGTTGGTTTATGACAGATAACTGCATATTTTGTTCTGAGCTCTTTTGCTTGAATCTGTGATGAACCTGATCCTGTTTATTTTTTAGCATTTATTTATTTATTTATTACAATTGTTGCGTTTCACAATGCGATGCGCCAAAATATGCAGTGCATGATGGGAAAATGTCGACATCCAAAGCCCAATTTGACTGCCAAGAGCAACCACAGAAGTATGTTTGGAATTGAAATTGGCTAGGGTTAATTATTTTGAAACCCATACTCCCCCTGTATATGAGTTTACCTACATCTTCCACAACTGGAGTGAGTATTTGAAATTGAAGTTACCCAGTTGTCTATTCTATTTGAAACCCCTACTCCCTGTGTGGAAGACTTCAGCTAAATCTTCCAAAGGGGAGTGTAGATTTCAAATGGAATAGGCCAATGGTAAGCGGATGGTTAAGAGAATTGGTTTATTTATAACAAAAGGTGAAAATGGAGAATTTTCTATGAGTTGCAAGATTGGGTAAGTTGAATTACAAACAGATATCGTCATAGGGTGCACCGACTGGACAAATAAAAATTTTCTGAATATCTCTGACTGACAAGATGTGGGTGGGTTCCAAGCAAAACCATTGTATTTGAGGTTTGGATGGACAATGGGTTTTATAAACCTGGACAATAAACTTTAGTTGCTTTTGTAAAAACAACATAAACACATCAACATAAACACAAGAAGATGTGTGTGTGTATCCAGGAGGGTGTGTGAGGATCCGGGGGGGGTCGGGATGTTTGGAAAATCCATGCAATATTGGACTATTTTTAGCACATTTCAGCCACACGGCCCACCCTGTGCTCTCTGTAGTAGTAGGTTTCTGGATACATGCTTCTGTATATTCCGTCCAGTATAGATTGAGCGTGACCTACACCAAAACTGCATGGATCTTATACAGAAATATCAGCATCAACCACCATCTGGGGCAAAGGTCATGTTGCCAACTTCTGTGGTAGAAGTAGATACTTAAGTTGTTACAATTCATTTAGAGAAAGATGTAACAGGACTTTGAACAGGGTGTATTAGGTAACATAGGTTACTGGTTCCACCTAATGCTGGACAGACTAATATGGATGGCATGTTTTCTGATAGCATCGATATGAAATAGACCAGGGAATATGAGCAAGTGTAAACATTTGAATGATTAGACACTTAATTTTTGACCACTTCAACCAATGTGACCCATACCATCCGGCATGCATCCATCCCCTGGTCACGCTGACCCCTGAACTCTTCCACCCTGATTCCCCACTGGTGTAAAAATTCATTGGTTCTAAACTATTTTGTAGGTTTACCTTTTTATTCTATATAATTTTTTTGACATCCACAGGTTCCAAAGAAGTCACGTTTCACCCTAACACCAAGCCAACCTCATGCCAAACCTATCCAGCCCATGTCAATTCAAGACATCAAGCGAAGCATCTTACTCACAGCAGGCCCCGTCGCTACATACCGTACATTTGCCAAGCAAGGTTCTCCTCACCTAAGAACCATCACAAAGGAGCAGTACAGTAATGCCGTCCATGAATTACAAGCGGCAAATTTGGGTAATGTGATCATCATAAAGAGGGGCTCACGTCCAGAGAGTATAATCTACATCAAGAGACCACCACAGGAAGCCAAGGAAGGATTGACAACCCAGGATTTGTGTCCGATTGAAAAGTATACAGAGAAATATCAGCGTCCACCACCATCTGGCATGAATGCAAATGTGAGGTTAAAGGTCGTAGAACTTGGGTATGTGACTGAGGAACAGATGAGGTCTCAGCCTTATCAAGGAAGACTGTTTGTCCCTGATCTGATGTGAGATATGAACACTTCTTAAATGGGCTATTCCAGTTGAAATTCATACACCCCTATGGAAGACATAACCTTAATCTTCCCAGGGAATGTGAATTTCAAATGGAGCCACCCATTCAGGGTCGTCTGCTCCAAAATGGGTTATTCCAGTTGAAATCCATACACCCCCTATGGAAGACATTAACCTATTCTTCCACACAGAGTGAATTTCAACGGGGGTACCTAAATGGGTGACTCCACATTTTGTAATCTACAGTACACCCCCTGTGTTCCATAGGGGTGTATGGATACCAACTGGAAAAGTCCAATCTTATACAAACTAATATAATAATGTTCTTATGACAATCAAAGATATTGAATCAAACTTTGTAATATGTGGATAATCAGTATAGAAATTTACAACTCAGTTTGTTAAAATTGTACTTAATGTTTTTTGAAGTAGTTACAACTTTGATCATGTGTGCTGTACACAAATGCATAAACAGACAGACAACCACAGGCATGCACACCCCTACAGGCCTACACACACCTTCAGCGACAAACATGGACCCTGTGTAAAGTTTGTTCGGTTTATATAAGGTGGAAATTATTCGGCTTTTGTTACTGCGCGAGTCAATAAAGTCCTAACTCACACTCTTGTAAAGTCACATAAGTGTGCGCCAGTCACGCATTACGCAACTAATGTAAGCATTGCGCCCAGCTGCGTGCATGCCATTGTATATCAATACACTGTGTTATGAGTCTTACTTTTTCCACCTTATATAAACCGAACAAACTTTGGTTAACAGCGTAACCGTGGATCTCTACGCACTGACATTTCACAATTGAAAGCATGGACTTTTGTGGTAAGATATGATATTTAACCGCCAAATCATGGACTAGGTATTACACCTACAATGAGGGACCTGTACCCCAAATGCATTATTATGGAGTGTAGCGCCCTCTGTCACTCTTGCGACTGCGGACGTCCATGGTTGGTATGGATCTGTACTTTGGCATAGGTGGGTCCATGTTTGTCAGTGAAAAAAATCAACTACTCAGTACCAGAAGCAGGTAAGGGCAATAGCTGCCGGGTGTAACTGCCATGTGTAGGTGAATACAATATACTGTGTGTAAATTGCCAAATATTCACAAGGCAGCTATTGCACTTACCCACTTGTGGCACTGAGCAGTCAAAATACACCCTTACACAAACCCCATACACCCGGACATACACACCCCTACTTGTAAAGATCTGCAAATGAGGACCTTGCTCAACCAAAGCTAGGCTCCAAATTGTGGACCAATTAAGGGCTGGGGTATGAGCGTTTGGACAGTATTTATTTTGGGACATCAGAGCACATCAGACATATCGAATTGCATTCTGAATCGAAGAATGTCATTCTGATATCAAATAATTTTGATTTTTGAAATTCGCAATTTAATACACATTTTATGGCAAATCATTAAAATTGATATTTTTGATATTTAACAGTACTTGAAGTAAACTTTATAAATCTGATGATTTATACTTAAAAGTGTATGTAGGTGGGATGAAAAGCCGACGATCAATTGAAAATTTTGACCTTTCGTATTGAAGATATGGATTTTTTTCCCAAAACACCAAAAAAAAATTAGGTGTTTTTGGGAAAAAATCCATATCTTCAATATGAAAGGTCAAAATTTTCAATTGACCGTCGGCTTTTCCTCCTGCTACATACACTTTAAGAGTATATCATTAGATTTATATAATTTACTGAGGACTGTTATATATCAAAAATTTGAAAAATATCAAATTTTTATAATTTGTCATAAAATTTGTATTATATTGTGATTTTCAAAAATGAAAATTATTTGATATCAGAAAGACATGCTTCGTATTCAGAATGCAATCGATAGGTCCGAGGTGCTCTCATGTCCCACAAAAAATACTGTCTAAACGCAATAAACGCTCATTTTAGATCCCTTAAGACTTTTTACTATATGAGACATGACCCTACACTGGTAAACAAGACAGGGTATATCCATTTTTACATTGTTCATGATACTGGTAGAGAGAGGGAACCAGTGGCGTAGATTTCTTTTTGACATTGGGGGGGATGGAGTTGAAAAAAATTCTTGTTGTATAGTGCATCCAGCACCTTTTGGCGACAAAATAAGTTTATGGTACAAATGCGCATAAAAATTTGCTCTTTTGGGGCTAAAATGGGCAAACAAGCGGTTAATTTGGTCAGAAACCCATATTCAGGCGTCAACATGGGGGGGGGATGATTGTATGGACCATCCCCCTGGCAAAATGTTCGGGGGTTTTATCCCCCATCCCCCGGGATCTACGCTGATGGAGGGAACTGTGGATGCCCTTGTTTGCAGGTCTGTACAAATGCACACCCACACACACACCCCACACTAATCAATTTGCATTACAAAAAAACATACACTGTATTGAATCTGTATATTTTGTATTCTATCTCATATCAGTAGAATTCTTATTTGTTAGACAGGGTTCAAAAATCTTTCAATCATTTAATTTGAACCTGTTCATATACATATCTGTGTTTCTAGTAGACTCATTTAATTGCTGCAGAAGAAGTGATGTAACAGGATTAATTACCATAGCAATAAGCAAAAATAAGTTCTGTATGTATTGCCCTGCACTATAAGTAGGGTGCACTCATCACCTGTCACATCTGTGTGCAGTCATAGATTGAATTCAATACCGCTTTTTTCGAAGACACTAATCGTACAGGTGCGAGTGTAATGTACATAGACTCTGCATAATGTGAAATTTCCATAATTACAATCCAGGTCTATCAATCTATCTATCTATTCTATCAATGTTACAATGCAGAGTTACAGCATACATCAAGTGCATGGCAATACATTAAAAAAAATTCATCTGTTGCTATTATAATTAATCCTGTTACATCACTACTTCTACAGTGAATAATGAGGAGAACTTGTCATTTGTGTTTTGTTAATTTAGTTAGGACCAATATTTTGTTTCTATTAAGAACTTTTTCCATATTGGACACAGACTTATCCTGCATGGAGATGAAAAAACCAATAAGGTGTATCATTATGTCTGATTGACATGTAGTCTCTTCCGCCACCATTTTGATTTGATGTGAAAGATTTCAATCAATCAAAAAGGGCTTGTGATTTTATCATTGGCAGACAGTGGAATGAGCAGAATCAAACTGGCTGTGGGGGAGACTAATTGACATGGCACACCGAAATCAAACCTCTGATTAGATACCTTCTCTAAGTAGGTATCTACAGTATACCGTTAAGAGGTGGTGCAATAATTATGTGTAACCCTAGGATGGTGAATTAAAGGGGGAAAGATTTTTGGCAGGTCAAATGGGAGCAAGCATTTTTGACAGGTCAAATAGGGTGGGGCAAGCAATTTTTGGCAGAAATATTTGGGAGCACCATTTCAACATTGCATCCTAAAAAGTTGCAGAAACATGTTAAGAAAACGTTTAAATTTTGGTTCCACAAAATGTGACATGTGTGGGGTTTGGGGGGAGATATTTGGCATGTTGAAAGATTTTTTGGCAGGGCCAGGGGGAGGGGGCAAGCAGTTTTTGCCAGACCATTTTGAGAATTCACCACGTGGGGTATGTATAATTATACATTTAATTATTGCACAATTAACCCCTAAGCATACTGGTAAAGTGCTCTCAGTGGAAACAGCCAAGATAGCAATGGGGTTTTGGTTGGGGTAACGATTGGGGCAAAACCCATAGTTTGTCACGTGTATCATAATTGACACTCATGATTTTAATTGTTTTAGCTCCAATTTGTTGCAATATAAATATTCCATCAAGTTCAGTCACATATTAATGGGTGTTGACTAAAGTGCAGCTGAGAAACTGTTTCTCAAAAACAGTGCTAAAAATTAAAAAATTAAAAAAATTGTCTGTATCTTGACTTCAGTTTAATTCTATTTTTCTCTGTTTGATTAGTGAAAATCCTACACTAAAATCTAGCTTAACTTACCTTTTTTTATATGGTTTCCCAGAACTACAAAGATCTATTCCAGTTGAAATCTATGCACACCGGTGACCCTATGGAAGATATGACCTTAATCTCCCATACACAGTGTGTACATTTCAAATGAGGTTAGAAGAATTAGTGACTCAATTTGAAATTCAAACCCTTTGTGTGGGAGATTAAGTGCATGTCTTCCATAGGTTTTCCATATGGATTTCAACTGGAATAGCACGATGGCTTTCCAGAGCTGCAGAGGTTTCTGTCCTGCATTGCTGTATTGAAATGTATATGTAGTGAATCACATTTTTCCACTAAAAATCCCACATTGGGTAATAATTTTTCTGAACATTTTGGATAAATTACTATTTGTGGGTTGGTTGTTTGTTTACTTATTTCTTCTTTACACTGGGTCCATATTCAGCAGTCTATAATATTGAATTGATTAATTTGAATTAAACAATTCATCGAGTGGCCATGGGCAGCACCATTAGACATAGACATATTACAAGACTACCAAGTGACAGGTGCTGGACCGTACACACAAAAAAGAATAGGCACTTTTTTTGATAATTTTCATCAAGGTTACTCAAAACTTACCTAGCTAATTTATTATACAGCAGGGGTCTCTGTCTTTTTAATATGTTATGAAAAACTTAATTTAAAAAGTATTTGCCGACGGAAATAAAAATCCATCGACGGATAGTTTTGTTATGCTCTCACAAACTTAGAAAAAAATCTGAAAGCTTACTGCTGTCCCATTCAAAAGAACAGGAAGACCACCCACAGCATTGAGGTCAACTTTCTAGACTTCCTGTCTACTGGCAGTAATGGCTACTACCCAGTGTTAACATCAATGAATTATTTAAAACGAATTAATAAATTCTGTATTGTAGACTGTTCAGGGGCCCAGTTGTGGAAAGAGTACAAAAAAACCCAAAAATCAAATTCTGTCAGCAAAACTTCTTGTTAGGAAGTTTGGTTCTTTTTGTCATCTCAAGTTTCACACGACAGTTCTTTTTACAATATGTTGCTTCTATGACAGGATAACATGGGTTATTCCATTTGAAATTCATACACCCCCTATGGAAGGCATCATCTTAATCTCCTACTGGGTGTAGAATTCCAATGGAGTCACCAATTGAAGTAACCTCATCTGAAATTCACATGTACACTCCCTGTGTGGAAGATTAGGGTCATGTCTTCCATAGGTGGTGGATTGTGACTGGAATAGCCCATGACAGCCTTTTTATGTGGGATTGACTTGTGCACTAGTTGGTTATAAGGGCTGTGCAATAATTGTGTGTATTCTGGAAGTGAATTCTCAAAATTGTCTTAACAAGCTCCCCTCCCGTCCTTTTTTTATGTTTCAAAAGAACCAGTGACCCCTTTACACATGCTTTATTTTGGGGAACCAAAATTTAAACACTTTTCAGGATAGACAATTTTGTCTATAATGATGCCAGTACATGTAGGTAATTTTGTGCAATTATTTGAACATCATTGAAGAGCAGAAATCAATAAGGTTCTCTAAATAGTCGGTGTCAAAAATCTCTTGTCCCTCTCAACCTGCCAAAAAAACTTCTCATCTGGAGTACACATAATTATTGCACTGCACTTAAGGGCTCAAATAGCGATGTTTGCACAGTATATTTTGTGGGACTGCATGGAGAGCACATCGGACACACCAAATTGCATTCTGAATACAAGGAATGTCCATCTGATAATAATATTGATTTTTTGAAATTTGCAATATAGTACAAATTTTATGGCAAATGATTGGAAATTTATATTTTTGACATTTAACAGTCCTCAATGTAAACTTTATAAATCTAATGATATGTACTTAATGCAATTTGGTGTGACTGATGTGCTCTCAGGTCCCACAAAATATACTGTGCAAAGGTGGGTGACTGATCCCTTAACTTGTCATATTTTTTGTATGTATATAAAATTGGTGTTACCAAAGACCATTGTATTATATTTGTCTGTGTTGTATAATTTGTTTCAATATCATTTGTTAATTTATGAATCAATCTTCAATTCAGTACGTTGAACAATATTTTGCTTGTTTGTAAACTTGTACAAATAAATATGAAAGGAAAAGAAATATGGTCATGAATTTTCTATCAGATAGTGTTTTGTTTAAAACAAATATTCATACACTCTTAGATAGCGATAACCAATCAGAGCAAATGTTAGAAAATGTATTGGAGTGTATTGATGGTGTATAATGCACAGCGCGTACTATGTGTAGTTGTGTATAGTGCTTTCGGACGAGTTCATTTTAGTGACAATTTTGTATAAAAATAACAAAAATCACAGATTTTTTTCTTGTGTATGAATTAACTAGGTTAGTAATAACTGCGTATAACTTTGTTAGTAGAGAAATTGTTTAAAATAATGCACTTGCACTATGTGATGTTGATGTGTCTAAATGCACTCCTCCTGCAGGGCTTGTGCATTAGACACATCAACATCTCAGTACACATGCATTATTTTGTAGAATTTGACTCCCAACAAGTAATATGCATTTGTTAAGGGGGTACTACACCCCTCGATAAATTTGTGTCTATTTTTGCATTTTCTCGAAAACTAATAACACATTGGTAACGGAAGTTATGTATATTATAGGGGCAAGGAATCCAATTACTATACTGGAATTTCAGTGACCAAAGACAAGCGGTTCGTTGTTTATGATAAGAAATAAGGTACCGCTAGGATGTACCTTGTTTCTTATCATATATACTGAACCGCTTGTCTTGAGTCACTGAAATTTCAGTGTAGTAATTGGATTCCTTGCCCCAATAATATACATAACTTTTGTTACCAGTGTGTTATTATTTTTTTAGAAAAATACAAAAATAGTCATAAATTTACAACAGGGGTGTAGTACCCCCTTAACCTATAATTAATGACACATAATAATGAAAATACATAGATATGTTTAAACAACAAAGTGAATGAAATTTTATTTGTTCATGTGAAACAATTGAATAACATACAATGGTATCCAAAACACAACAACTTGCATGTACATGCGTTCCTTTTGCAGGCATACTGTTAACAATTTGGCAATTTGTTACATCTGCACTATTTGATTACTGTTTAAACTGTGTACTCGATCTAGGCCCCATTCATGCAGTAGTGTAGCCAGGATTTTTCCAGGGGAGAAAGGGGTGACAGGGGGGAACATAACAAATTGTCTAAAATGTAAATTTTAGATGGCAGGCAGCACAAGGCGGAGCAAGGTTTTCCACATGGGGAAGCTGTCCCCCCACTAGGCTATACCACCGCACCGATTCCACCTTCTTTCACTGCTATTATATAATACATTGCTGATATTTTTGTTTTACCTAACCCAACAATTGGTTTAACTCAAAACTGGCACTTGAGTCACGCAATACTGTTTTCAACACAAATTGGTATGCCAGCAATTATAATTAATCCTGACTGACGAATACCACATTTACTATACCATCCCTATAATATTAAACTAACACTTGCAGATGGGTGATTCCAGTTGAAATCCATACACCCCCTATGGATGATTTGACCAAGTAAATCTTCCCCACATGAAGTGTGAATTTTAGATGGGGTTACCTGAATGGTGCTCCATTAGTAATCTATACACCCCTTATGTGGGAGATTCAAGGTCATGTGTTCCATGGGCAGGGTTGCCAAACCCTATGATAGGGGCTTGAGGCCTATGCCCTCCCCAAGCCTACATTAATTGGAGCTAATTGGTAAAGCCAGGTATGTACAGGGGCCATCGAGCAAGGTCAAGGGGCAAAATTTCCAAAGTTGTCCCGCTCACCCGGTACTAAAATGACTTTACTGGGACAAATAATGCTGGCAAAGTGCACAAAATTTGTACTTTTAATGCTAAAACATGTAAAATGTGTCTAAAATCACTTTTTAATTGGGACAATTGAGCCCACAGAAAAACATGCATTGCAACTTTACAGTACCATGGGGTAAAGCAAGCAGTATCTTATCAGCGGCGTAGCTGGGACTTCTTCCAGGGGGGGGGCAAGCCTGTATGGGGCTGGGGCCCAAATCCACCAAATTTCCCTGCAGTGGGGGGGCAAATAGACAATTTTGCCAGGCTTATTGATAATAATCGTATGGTATTGCATATCATATAGATTCCCCATCTCTCTGCCCCTCCTCTCTCTTTCTTCCTCCTTTTCCTCTTTTTTCCTTGCACTAGGGGCGGGGGCCCAAATAGGCAATTTTTGCCAGGGAGCAATTGCCCCTCACCCCCGGCAGCTGTATCGTATGTTTTGTTGCACTTCCTATAAATGATTAGCTATTATTGAGCATTGAGAAAGTCTTATGAAGTTATAGGCCTACTTTTAATCTGATTTTGTTCAGTTAAAGCTCCTGGTTGAAATACCGTATAGTCTTGACATTAAGCCGCAGCTTATGTGTCTTGACATCATGTGATTCAAAAGTACAGAGTACATGGAACCGGTATTCACTCATAGATTGCATTCATCAATTAATACTTTGGTATGAAGAGAGCAAAAATTATTCTCATGCTAAAGTCTGCTTTACACATTGACCTTGAACACCATCATTACATAAATTTCCCATAGCGCAGCTATGGTCCCAAGTGCAAAAGTCATTTACAATACAGTATTTACAATAAAGTGCAACGACTTTATGACAAACAATAAGTATGCACCACAAATTAAAAACACAGCATCTGTTATGTTATTTACTCATAGATACTGCATTATTCATTGGAACAATGAAATGATATCATCAAATTTCTGTACAAACAGTAATCCATAAAAAAATCATTTACATTTTTGATGTGAAACACCAATATAAACATCTACTATAGCAACACATACTCAACAAATTGATATAAAGGTTTATAATTGTACAATTTCATTTTATACATGTTGTGCATGATGATTGGCCTATTCCAGTTGAAATTCATACACCCCCTATGGACGACATGACCTTGATCTCCCACACAGGGAGTGTGAACTTCAAATGGGGTTACCTGTTAGTAGCTCGAAGGGTTACCCAATGGGTGATGACTCAAAGCTACTCAATTCAAATCTACAGTAGCTTACAGTCTTGTGTGAAAGATTAAGGTCATGTCTTCCATAGGGGGTGTATGGATTTCAACTGGAATAACTCATTGCCATTCATCAGATCTCACTTTCCCATGATACAGGGAGAGTCAAAATGATCTGTACACCGTCAACTTTACTTTTTTTCTGGAACTATCATGGACACCCTGAATTGGACATTTTTAATTTTAGTCAAAATATGGTAATTTTAATATAACCACCACTTTTATGTCCACACACGCGTATGCCTCGAGTCTTTCTAACCAACAATATGAGTCAATTGTTAGGGCCTACCCCAGGGCCTACTCACTTTAAATGCTGAAATCACTTTCAGTCACTTATGGAATGACTTTTGTTGAAAATAGGCAGAAGATTTTTTTGCTAATTTTGGCACATATCATATTGACTCACCCTGTACAGTATTCTAGAGTTCCGGTCCCACATTCTGGTTTGTCATATCACCATTAGGCCCAGTTAGGCCCATGCCCGTCTGAAAAATTCCAATCATTGCATTTACTAGGCATAATACTAGACATCAGAATTCAGAATTTATCAATCAAAAGAAAACAACATCCAAATTATACCAAGATTCACTTTAAAGACAATGGTCCTAGACCTAGCAATAGCTATCATTCTGTATCCCTAAGTAACTTCAATCAAGTTATTCATCTTTTTGGTAAATCCCATAAGCATTTGCGTTTAGACCTTTACATACGTTTCACTCCGATGCGAATTTTACATCGTTAGTGAACATCGATCGTTTACTCGCATTTCACCGCCGTTAAGTACGCAGTGACTTAATTAATTCAACTGCTAGTACGCATGCTCATCGGGTTGTGATTACCCGGGGGATCTCAAGTCAGTGGTTTGGGTGAGGATATTCAGCTGGGACTCCGAAAAACTACCCCCGGAAAACTACCTGACCTTAAACCATATTTGATGAAAAAAAAACCCGAAATTATACCAATTTTTGGAAAAAGTTGGAAAACGATGAAAAAGACCTTGAAAACCAAATTTTCACGAAATTGAGGGTCATCAACATGACAGCTCATTAATTAATAATTAAATGATGGCTGGAAATGCACCCGAATCTGCCGCATATCCCGTACTCACATTTCCATTAAGAACCACAAAGGGGAGGGGGCTTGCAGCTTGTTCCGTGCCGGACTCGGGTTAACATCAGGGGTCCAAACGCACAAACGCATGGGTGCAAAGGCTTATAGGGTTTATCGAAAAGTTCAATTCTTGCTGGGACTCCGAAAAACTACACATCATCATGATTATTGCGTAATGATGAATCACATAATTTTGTGAACTGCCTTTTGTATTAACTATAGAGGGCGGCATTATCGACCTTTTGCGGTGCAAATCTGTTGCCATTGTCGCTGCTTGTAGTTAGTTTTTATATAGGTAGCTTCTCGATTTTGTCATTATGCGGTAATCATGACAAATTAATATAAACATTTATAAAATATTATACGCGATACATAGAATACTGTGCGCTATAAAAAGTGAATTTCCAACATCTATAAAAACGATCATGATTCATGACACTAGCAACCCAACATCCGAGTTCGGTCACTGTGAGACAAATTGGATGGACTTACTAGATCATGTTTAATATTTTTGTTTTCATAAGGAATGTTTTTGTTAAAGATATGTCACCGTACATTTTAAAATGGTCTTATATTGTTTTTAGCCATTACATGATAAAATTTTTCTCAGGGTCTGTCATCAGAGGGGGAGATATTAAAAACCAAAAACATTCACGGTGGGCATCAATTTGGCCCGGGCGAGTCGACAATTTTACACTATTTAGCCCAAATTCAAGTTGCAAATACCGGGTTAAAATGAAGATTAACAGGGAAAATTAATGGTCGATTTTTCTTGGTAGATCATGGCAGCCCTGTAAAGGCCATCGGATGCGGCACTCTGCCCCCTCTACTCCACTGCCAGATACGCTACTGAACAACGTAATAGGTACACTAAATCATGCGTACAATAATCTTGCAATACCAGTGATATTAAACATGACAAATATACAAAAAGAAAGACAATTTCAGATCATTCATAAATCGGCACTCCACAAGTTTCATTTAATATTTGAGGGACATTATAAAAATCTGCCTTAAGACTCAGTAAATCCAGTTCTATAGTCGAAGCCTCTTGAGCTGCGTGATTTTATCTTGCAGTGTCACCGCTGTGAATATTTAAATTAGTAGATGACTTCACAATTTATTAGAGGGATTTGGTATTCTGCGGAAAAAAAAAAAAAGATGCTTCGTTTTCTTACATAAAAGTTTTTCGTAATGGTTACAAAATGATGACACAAACAATATAAAGCTATAACAGAAAGGCTGTAAACAATGACGACACTTTACGTAGTAGATAAATGGTTAGAAACATACCATTTATATACCACTAGATAGTCGGTGTCTTGTTGAAGTATGGTGAGCATCATGTTAGTCGCTCGGAAGCCTTCCGAGTGACTAACATGCGAACCATACCTCAACAAGACACCGATTATCTATGGTAATGGTCTGTTTTGAACCGTTTATGTTACATTATACGGCGAGCCAAAATAAACTAATTTGTTGTAATGGTTTATTCATTTTCCAAAAGACAAAATGGAAAGGCTGATGTAGTATCTTGTAAAAGTTGAGGGTCATCCCAAAATAAAGACGCCCGAGATGTATAAAGCTCAAATAATGCATTTATTGAATTATTCCTCCTTGTCGTCGGAAATGTAGGTGGTGGGGAATGTAAGCTGGCGAGTTTCTCAATCTGTTTTTTTTTTTCGAGCTCAAGGTCAGATATTGAATAATCTACCAAAATGCCAAACAATTGCCAGTTCGTCACCATTTTACGGCCTTTGTGGATAGCAGCCCTGAAAGCTCTGAAAAAGTCCAGTATTTCTTGAGCCGACAATACATTTTGAAAGTGTCTTGCTAAACATTCAAAAAGCACAATATGAATAAATAGCAATCAGGCTCTGGCTCTTTGATTTGAAATTACTCATGTATTACATTGAGTGCAAAGACATGACCCCGGGGACATGACACAGACGATTTTCGGAACTGAAAAGAGTTAAGGCAGAATGTTTTGAATGACCCTAGTTGAAAGCAAGTCCTTTTCTTCATGAAAAATGCAAACTTTAATACCTTTGAAGATCTTGCTTTAACAAGACGATTTAAAGTATTGAAATGCTGTTCGAGTTTAGTGAAACACTTAAACGCATTTAATCGGAGTACTTATAGAACTCATATTACACAGTTCATAAATGGCATTAATACTTGATACTGAATGCATGATTGCAATTGACCATTAACGCATTACCCATAATGCAACGCGAAGGACTGCAGTAGAAAAAATATTTTTGCAGCCAACGTTGCATCATAAGACATATAACGTGGCTGTTAAAATAATATGTTTGTGGTAATGGTCAATTATCCATTATGGATTTGGTAATGTTTTATTAGTGTTCTTTTTAAAATGTGATTCGATCTGATTGAAGCCATAATGCCGGGCAATAATGCTAGAAGTTAGAATATTATAATCCTTGAAGTTGTTCAGTGACACATTTAAACCAATGGACAATTCCAGTTGAAATGCATACACCCCTTATGGTAGACATGACCTAAACCTTTCACAAAGGGAGTGTGAAGCTTAAGGTACCTGAATGGGTGACTCCATTTGAAAAATGTACCCCGTATGTGGGTGATAAGGTCATGTCTTCCATAGGGGGTGTATGGGTTTCAATGGAAATAGCCCAATTTAGAATTGCTCACATAATAGGGCCTATCATATGATTCTAATCTACAACAAAGTTACAGGCTGTTTTTTAGTGAAATCATTTGATATGTTTGTGCCTTCTTTTGTTTGCTTGTATCTCAATTTAATAATTTTCAACATAAGAGTCATTGATTCAGATCAAGTCACATTAGAAATTAGATTATTTATTACCAATCACATTTTTGTGTATATCCCTAAACCTGTATAGCGTTATATAAATCAACGTTACGTTTTAAGCGACTTAAGGTGCGTATATGTGACGTGTGCATTAGTGCAAAAACATCCAACGTATAAATCGTTATTAGATAGGCAGATAGCCTACTAAAGTTGTTTACGTAAAGTATAATTGGCTATGATTGAAGACGTGATGCAATCAATCTTGCACGGTACACGTATAGCGGAAACCAAACTATAAACCGTCCCTATCTCTAACCCTTGAAGTGCATTCAGCGATTCGCCGAGCGCGGGTAGCGACCACGGCAAAATTGACATTGCGCCTTACAAAAAATTGGTAACGTCCACATTGTAGTCATATAGGCCTACAATGGGTATTTGATAAAGCTGAGGGACACTCCTTGGAGAGGGGCGACGTCCGGGGGACTAGTCATCCCCTCCACACACACACACCCACCCCTACGCACGTACTTTTGGGCAAAATGAGCTACTTTAGGGTTTTTTTTAGCCACATTTTGACAATTCAAGAAAACCAATGTCCCCACCACTTGTCAAAACGGATTGACACCGCTGCAATTAATGGGATGCGGTTTATAGTTGCATGGATGCTAGTCGACGTCATTTGAATTGATAATCATTATGTAAACGTATTTCTGATGAATAAAAGCTCCAAGCACACCGCCCACTTACGAAAGGGAAAAAACCTGAGTATGTATCATGAAGATTTTTATTTCCTATTTTTAAACAAGTGTGCACAAAATGTATCCGTGTTTTCGAGGTAAGAACATGACCAGAGTGACTCGACACAATCAGCTGGTAATCATGTGTTAGTGCCAAAACGAAATTGAAATAATGATACAAAAAAGTATAGTAATTGCAGGTGATATCATCAGGCTGTAATATATGGGGACCAACATCGGTCCCCTGAGGAATGCCATAGTATCGAGTCCTTAATTGATGTACATGTAAACCCAACAAGAAAATGAATGTTCCAAAACAAGACCATTATCAGACATCCCATGATCCCCTTGAGGAATACTACATTATTGAGTTCTGGTTGCACTTTGGTTAATGTACGCGTAAATTCAACACTGGCAAAACGGAGGACCAACATCAGACTCTTGAGGAATACCACATTATTGGGTCCTCACTGCAATTTGGTCGGTGCACATGTAAATTCAGCAAGATCAATGGCAAAACGGAGGACCAACATCGGACTCTTGTGGAATACCACATTGTTGGGTCCTCGCTACAATTTGTTTGATGTATGCGTAAATTCAGCAAGATCAATGGCAAAATGGGGGACCAATATCGGACCCCTGAGGAATACCATGTTATTGATTCCTCACTACAATGTGCTTGATCGCGGAGTAAATCCAGCAAGAAGATCAATAGGCAGTGGAAATATAATGGTAGAGTTCTTCTCAGCTGATATAGTATTGAGAGTTTGCAGATATCGAAGTTGAAGGGCTGCGGGGGATTCTGAGATGATTTCTGAGGCTTCCTTGAGAGCGCGAGATGCATCCCGTTCTCCTGCCGCCGCGATGACCTGAAAAATAAAGAAACGAAAGCAAACGATATAAAGACCTATCAAATGAATAATTCCCCATCCCCCTAATGAATGACCATAATTCCAAAACATCTTGGGTTACGTTCATTTAAATGTACACTACGGCATCAATATTGGGTTCCATTGCAACAAATGAGGTGTCATAATGCGCAGAAATAAATTTTGCTTCAACTGCATATCCAAATCTTGCATACGATCAACCGTTTTGGAATAATTGTCATTTATTATGGGGGTAATTACTTATTGGTAGGTGTTTATTTCCATGGCTCGTTGGGCTATGCCTACACGTCCCGGAGATTAGGTAAATTCTTTAACAGGGGGAGTATGGGTTTCAAAGAGATTAGACAATTGGGTAACTTAGCTTCCATTTTAAAATACTCCAGATGTGGATGATAACGCCATGCTAAAAGAATTACAATGGGAGTATGGGTTTCAAAATAATTAACCCTAATTCTATTTTGAAAAACATGCTCCCTCTGTGGAAGACTTGTCTTAAAGGATGTCTCCGGCAATCACAACATTATGTCTTATACGAGCGTTAGCCTTTTAGAAAACTAATTATCAAGCACGAATCACATGGTTTTATTTGAAACAAACTCATATTGACCATAATAAAACGAATAAAAACAGCCGGCTTTCAATACGCGATATTCAATATTCTCTAGTGCAATGACGTCATGGTTAATTGTGCTCAATTGTCGCTAGCCTTTATTGTATTACTGAGACGTCATTGCACATTGAACAATATCTCGGCGCCCGGGAATTTTGAATATCGCGTGTTGTGAGGCGGCTGTATTAATTCGTTTTTATGGTCAATATGAGTTTGTTTCAAATAAAATCACGTGATTCGCGATTGATAATTAATTTTTTAACATATCAGGTATAATGTTGTGATTGCCGGAGACATCTTTTAAATATTTCACAGATTTCAAATAGAATAGCCCATTATTATTCTTGACCTTAACAGGTTGTAATGTGCTGAAAATGCCATAAGAATTGGACTGGGGGGAGCCGGTCAGAACTATTTAAGGGGGTCATTTGGTGACAGTAAAACAAAAAAGGTCATTAAGTGAGAGGGAGTTGAAAAATGTGGATCAATGTGGCCACACATTCCCGTCACCCATTTTCAGTGAGCCCCCCTCCGGAATTTGGGACCGTGTGAGATTGCATTATCTCCAACGAGACAGACTCGGGAGTAAATCTGAGCAGTAAGTACTCCCTGTGTCATGTATGTGATGAGTTGAATTGATAATTGATCCAGGATGAAATATTTTCCGTTTATAGCCTACCACTATAACCCCATTATAACGTGACAATAAGTCACGGTTGTTTGTTGGCATGTAAAACTATGTCATTTTTAAGTTAAAGTGAACACTGATGGCGCTATTTATCTTAAATCGTATTTTCATCTTTACAAGGGGTAAGTACTGGTATAATGCCATTAAAATATCAGAAAAAGAGCCTCGATAAGTAGCAAAGAAATTTTCAAAAACCTTTTTGTCATAAAATGTAAGGAATAACGTATATTATTTGGCTAAATTTAATTTAATATATATGTTAATGGCGCCCTCAACTTTCACACAAATATACAGTTTATAGAATAATTCTTTTTGAATAAGTCGATAAAGAAACGAAACTCTATGTTACAAATAGCTAAAAATGTATGTATAGATTAGTGTGATAGCTGTTGGTATTGTCCAGGTCTAGAATTGAACATTATTATAAGTTTTGTTACAAAATTTAATAAATGACCACAGCAAATAACTGTGAATTATTTCTTGATGACCTTGATGAATTGGGTATCGAAACTCGTCTCCCGTGTAAAAGGGTACATATTTAAGATTATTGTATTGGGTATGGTTTGTAGAACATTGTCATGAGGAATGAGAACGTGTTACCTTAGCCCTAGCCTCACGTGCTGCCTCGGCTTCTGCTGCCATAGCACGTTGCAGTTGAATTGGTAAACGTACATCCTTTCTGTAATGGAGACAAAATAATCAGAAAATGGTTATAGCGCGAGAACTACAGTATTATACTCCTGGGTATATACTATACTGCACACATACTGAAACCAGTAGCCCAAAGCAACGAATGCTTAAATACCAAAGTAACAAAACAGGGCCAAGCATAGCCCATTTAGATGCAAGCTTGGGTTGTCATCCCCGTATAGGATTGTGGCTGGTGAGTATTTAATCCCCCCAAGGAAATAAAAGTATTTGGGACGTGTGGTTAAAAATTTATCCCTATAACAACAACAAGAGTATACAAAGAAAATAAGTCGCACAAAAAATTTAATATGATAAAAAAATATATTGCGTGTTGCATCCGGTACCGGAAAGTGTACCTTTTGATAAATGTCAGTTTGCGTAGAACAGCAATTTGACTCAAATAACAACCTGCGCAATCGTTATTGTCACTATCGTTTTCCCTGAAATTGAATTACCAAATCGGGGACCCGATGTCGGACAAATGACTTTGTGTCTCATTTTCATGCTGGTCAAGAGCATGGTTTGAGGCAACCATACTATCTGTATGCGAGTAACTAAGAAGTTTCTGTATAATAACAGCAGTATTACGTTACACCACAACACCGGTCTTCGCCGGGTTGGGATTGCCTTAAGCAAGAGAAACACACCACCTCTGAAGAAACCAGTACATTGATAGCCTGATTGCTTGTTTCCACGACGGTTTTAATTTATCCCCCCAACGAAACGATATAAAATTGGAATGGAAATAAATTAATATAAGGTCCAAATTTTACAAAGCGACTTATTGTGACAACGATAGCATCTTTTCTGATTCACAAATCGTTTGTTTCTATGGCAAAGTAACCATGCATAGCCTTGCAATGTCAGTATGGTCTACGTCCGTTATATTCTTAAGGTCCGCAAGTCATATGGCTTGCTATAGTCGTAAGGATCGCTAGTATTTTAAACATATTATAGGAAAATCTTGTTGACTTCTTCACGCGCGGTCACGCGGTGTGCAGAACACGGCATTAGTTCTGTTGATCATAGATGGGAGGTAGTGAGATGGGACGTAAGAGACAAATATAATGTATCACCGATGGGACTTATATTTCAATAAAAGGACAGTGCTAATAGAATTAGAAAATGATAATACAGACAAATGCAAAATAGACGGTTACAAATAGTAATTCAATTCAATTCAATTCAAAGTAGTTTATTCACACAACAAGCAGAATATCGCTTGGAAAATAATCGTCAACAATTCGTTGAATGGGAACATGTGGTGAGAATACAACTTATAAATTATGACGTTGGTTTGAGTGATCTTTGAAAATGTTATTGTTCTTAATAATTATTTAAGCCTACTTATACCTGATTTAAATACGATTTTCTTGAATTAAGATTGTTCTATATCAAATAATGTTTTGTAAGCAATTAACAGGCATTTATGATTCGGGTAATGTCAGACGCCATTTGGTATGCGATCATCTTGATTAATCTCCTAAAATACCGTTACGGTGTAAAATTTGAGAGTGTTACAAAAGTCTCCCATATGAAGCAAACTAACACAACTAAAAACTTAACACCAGGGAACGGAGTTGTTAACCCATGCACTGATTATACCTAGATTTTGTTTGTGTAACCATAATTCATCCCATTTGAGTGGGGTGAACTCTCTTGAAGAAGATTTTGAGTTACGTCATAAACCATAATACCACTGTATGCAGTACTTTAAACTGGCTGTATAATATTGAGAAGATTTATACGAAATGATATAGAGGCTAATATAACATAGTCTTTGAATGCAACTACAGGGTGTAACAATAAGATTTATACAATTGCATTTTGACTTCTCAGGAAAAAACTAAAAGAGTTATGGCCTCAATTTTATATGCAATACAATCAGTAATATATTGGCTAAAAGAAGACGTTTAGTTGGTTTCTTTATTAGATCGGGTTCAAAAGTTATGTCCTATTGATTAAATCGTCCAGAAAACGTGTTGGGCCACTTTTGCCATGTTTTGCGCATATCAAGTTTGAACCGCGTGGATATGCTTATTGTGCATTAAACATCAAAGAACAGACACAAAAGAATTGTAAGTGGTGTTTCTTCATATGATTAACATGAACTTAATAATAATATGATATTTCTTTAAAATCTATAAATGAAGTCATGAAATTTCTTTAAAATTGTCTTATAAATAAAGTATTTTCTCATATCCCTGACCTGAGATATCATTGGTAAAACTGAGAACAATAACATTTTGAAATTAAGTTTAGTTGGGCTTCTAGCTGTTCTGGGGCGACCAATATTTCTGTTTATCAATTCTACATACTTCTCATAGTATGCCTTGATGGAAGACGTGAGTTTTGAAAATGAGCTATAAACAATCTTATGTGTTCTACTTGACTCCATGTGCTACCGAATGTCACAACCATAAAAAATACGCTCTTCCAACGTGAATTGGGGTTGAAGTTGTTGAGCTGCAGCCGGGAGCTGCAGCCGCGATTTGTAGTAAATGAGGTTGTTATGTCAGTGCTTAGTTGTGACTTTCAAAAACTCAATGAGATATTCTATTATGTAATCATTTCTACCACTTCGAATACCCCATTGTTTAAAACTACCTATCATAAGAGCACCGTCCAACTAGTCCATGGTTCATCTATATTTCAGACACTTTTGTAACACTTAGACAAAAGTGGCCCAAGCGGTTTTAAGACTAGGTTACATAATTTGCCATATATTCACTTATATACCGTCGATTTTATTGGAACAAAGCTTATCTGGTGGCTAAAGAAATTATCTCGATAGACATATAAATATCAAACCAAAAAATAAGCGGCATACTTGTGTCACTCTATTTTCAAAATTGTACACATTTAATTGTTACACCCTGTATATGGCTAGAACGCAAATAATTGACCGCCGGAATCATAAAGAGCAAGCTACGACATTTTTTAGTGAAACAACGTTTTTATTTCACGTCTCATCAACACTGGATGGAATGGAGCATTGAAAATCTTAAAAAACATAACATGCAGAGAATTTTGCATAATTTAAAATTTAATACAAATACATCGTGGGCTAGAAGGTTGATGAATATTTTCTTCCATTTGATATTAATTCCTGTACCTTGACATTATACTGAAGCAGCGTGGCTCTAGGATTTGAAGAAAAAAATCACATTAAATCAGAGTTTAAACTACATTGCTGAGCGACGAGCGATTAGTTCAACCAATGAGACAGAGCAAACATAGACTTAAAGATTATTTAATCGAATCTTATACCACAACTGATTAAGGGTATTTTCAAACTTTCCATCTCACTTGGGGCTGTCCCGTCCTGTCCTGTCTTGTACTGTTCAGTCTGTCCATACCTCATTAATTTATTTGGCACAATATATTTGATTCCGATCTTGTCCAAATTATCTTTATGTGAAGGAATCATACGCTTCTCCTTTCATTCAGCTTTGTGTCAAAATATGTGATTTATTATATATTTTTTTATTATTGTACTTTTGATTATCTGATTTAATGATTCCGTTCAATTAAATTTCATTTATTCTTATTTCGGCCACATGATTTCATTATTGTAGTACATATTAATATTGTAGCTTAAGTTAAATTTCCATCTTGTTCAGATTGGGTGCCACAAGCTTCACGCTCTGCGTCTTTGCGGCATCCACATCTCTTTATTCACTTCATGTTCTTATACTGTATTTCTATAATTTATTATTTCTTATCTTGCATTTCCATTTGTATAACTTTTTGTGAATTGAGATGAAAACAAATAAAACTTGAACTTGAACTTGAACTTGAGCGCTTTTTGTTACGTTGGGAAAAGCGAACTACTTAATTGGTTACAATAACAGGAACTAAAAGAATGCAGCATTAGTATCCTTGATTTATGCGGATTTGATGAAGAAGGGAATAAGTATCGATAATTGAGTCATCGGATTTACCAATGATGTTACCACGTACCATGTAGCATCAGTTTTTACCGTATAGCTGGTATCCACTGTCTCCATGAACCTGAAATTCTTTTCCAGGCAAAATCAACAATGTTTTTATCAGTTTATTCCTCTTCGTCTCCTTGATAGTATAGCATACACCAAATCACCTGTTTTTTAAACAGGGGAGTTAGTAATCTCTTCATGGATTCGCCATTATTTTGTTTAGTTAGTTGACCTTTTTGGGCTGGAGATGTGCATCGTCTTTTAATGTTGTTTTCATATTACACATGGGGTTGTATTACCTGAGAGCAAACCATCCTCAGGCACATTAGCATGACCTATATCTAGACCTGAATATAGCTATGAGCATGATGAGCACAGCTCAATGAACCACGGGAAATTTATTACGAATGCCATTTAATTTAAGCTGCATCGCCATTGAAGAAATATAGATGTATTCAACGCATCCAGTCAACAATCGTGAATGCCCAATGGTGAAGAGTATTCATTGTAGAATATTCCTTGAGATGTGTTCTTTGTAATTTGGTGTTTGCGCTTATTTGAGTTGTAAGTGTGCGTGATGGTGTGTGTATATGCCTGCGCAACATGCTATTGGTAGCTATTGGTAATGGCATGGCGTTGTAGACTTGTATGAAGATATTTTGAGAGGAAGTCCTGAGCAAGGAAAGTCTACGTTGCTAAATGTAGTCTTACAATTGGCAAATATCTGATATTCACCTCTTCTCTTCTCGGGCTAAAAGGCTTACAATGCGCACATTCATTCATTCCACTGCATGGGATATTTAGCCACTGAAAAAGCTAATAAGCATTCCTGTTGTACATGGCTTCGAAGAACTTATCAATTTCATTCTTGAAGCAAATGACTGAAGGTGCCTCTACAAATTCCGCTGATCCCCCACTCTATGTGTGAAGCTGTATTGTCTTCAACACGTACGTGTATCATATGTGTGTGGGGGTGTCTGTGGTGAGGTTGAGGCGAGTGGGTGGCGGTAATAGGTACAAAACATTGAAAACATACTGTTTTAATGAAGACATTAAGAAAGGATGTCTTGAGCAGGGAAAGTATATAATTACGACCTGTAGACTTACAATGGGCAAATAGACATTCTGAATTGTAGACGAAGATGTCAATATACTTGCATGTACACGTTTCTTTTGATCTCAGGTGTGGGTGGGGTGTGTGTGTGTGGGGGGGGGGGGGGTGTGTGTGTGTGTGTGGGGGGGGTGATAGTGTGATGGTGTGTGGGGATTGGTTTGGTTAGTTTGTATAAAATAGATACAGGTGTGATAAATCGTGAAACATATTACTAAATTCTTATACCATCAGAAGTTAGTATTCGTATTTAAGAAAAGGTCCCAACCGACCACCTTACATCCCATTACACAGATATGTTCACAAAAGCACCTACCCCCTCCCCACACACACCCCCCCTCACCCACCCACCCCACACCCACACACTATGGATAAATGTATGTCAATTCAAATCATTCAATTGGTTTGAATAACACTATAATAGTCATATGCTCTGTTACTTGTTTTTACCTCCAGCACTCTCACGCGAATTTTGTAACCATAGTTTATTACTGTTGATAGTCTCATCCGCCAGTTTGCTTCTAACAAAACGAGCGGATCAAACCGGCGGCGGAGGAGACTACATTGTTGACTATAGCCAAATAAGCAGGTGCAGTTTCGCAAGTATACTTAATAAGTCACGTGTCATGCAAAATAATATGAAGACAGAAATAGATATACCCTCACTCTAGTAGCTGCTTTTTTAAAGCCCCATTTTGAAAATCATCTTTATCCAGGAAAATAGCAGACAGCAGACTAAACCAAGACCAGATAGTAACATGAGTAGGTTTATTTCACCTTAAAGGCATGGATAGTCTTGTAAATATGGGCCCCGGGGGGATCACTCACATATATGGTCTGTATGCATGCGTGACCAAAAAAGCAAGGAAAAGGGGGTGGTTTTTTTTAGGCAAGGCAAGTTACGCGAGTGACGCATTTAGGGTCTAAAAACACTGATTTTCAAGAATAAGGGTAGTTTTCTGAAGCTGAACAACTTGTTTAGGGTACCTTTTTACATTTTTGGTAAATTACAAGTCCAAAAAGGGTCCATTTGTTCATTTTACTAGCCAAAAAAACTCATTTGGGGTAAATTTTATATTAAATTACCTTATTAAGGGCCTAAATTTGCTGGTAGGGTAAAACTCGTTTAGGGGGTGCTTAAAGAAAATTTGGTCACGCATGCATACACTATCATACTTGAGTGGCCCCCGGGGATATGGGCTAACTTTCTGGATCCCTAGCCAAAGCAATCTATTAAACTACAACTGGTATTTACTGTCAGTTTATAATCTCATTAGTCGCAGTGCTCATTCTCTATAAGACTAGATTTTATAGTGTGAGGTCATTGGCAAAGGAATTGCAGCAATGTCAGTAAAAAATAGTCTACATAGGGTCCGCTAGTCCTATGGCACCTTAATCCTAATGGTCACTGTTCCTAGTCCTAAGGGTCACTATTCCTAAGCCTCGCTAGTCTAAAGGTTCGCTAGTCCTATGGCTCGCTATTCCTTAAGGGTCGCTATTTCTAAAGGCCGCTAGTCCTAAGGGTTGCTATTCCTAAGGGTCGCGTAGTCCTATTGCTCGCTAGCCCTATGGCTCGCTAGTCCTAAGGGCCGACCGTCAAAAAGTTCGATAGTACCACTAATCCTAAGTTTGACTGAAATAGCAACCTGCGCAATCGTTTTTTCAATTTCAATTGTTTCCTTCAATTGAATTTCCAAATCGGGGATCCGATGTCGGACAAATGTGTCTCATTTTCATGCTGGTCAAGAACATGGTTTTAGGCAACCGTACTATCTATATGTGTGGTTTAAATTAAGAAGTTTCTGTATTATATCTGCAGCAATATTACGTTACACCACAACACCGGTGTTTGCCGGGTTGGGATTGCCTTAGGGAAGAGAAACACACCACCTCTGAAGAAACCAGTAAATTGATACACAATAGCCTGAGTAATACAAGATTGCTTGTTTCCACGACGGTTCTAATTTATCCCCGCAACGAAACGGTATAAAAGTGGAAGCTACTGGAAAGAAAATAAATTAAGGTCCAAATTTTACAAAGCGACTTATTGTGAAAACGATACCATCTAATTCACGAATCGTTTGCTTCTATGGCAAAGTAATCGGAGCCTAGCAATATCAGTAAAACACAATGGTCTACGTCTGTTACTCTTTAAGTTCCGCTAGTCATTAGGCACGCTAGTTCTAAGGATCGCTAGTCATAAATGTAAACATATATAGGGAAATCTTGTTGAATCCGGTGTGCAGAACACTGCGTCAGTTCTGTTGATCATAGATGGGAGGCAGTGATATGGGACGTAAGAGACAAATGTATCACCGATGGGACTCATGCATATTTCAATAAAAGGACAATGCTAATGGAATTAGTTGAAAATGATAATAAAGACAAATGCAAACAGATGGTTAAAATAATAATTCGATTCGATTCAACTCAATTCAAAGGAGTTTATTCACCTTATAAGCAGAGTACCGCTTGGAAAATAATCGTCAACAATTCGTTGAATGGGAAGATGTGGTGTGAATACAACTTATAAATTAAGACGTTGGTTTGAGTGATCTTTGACAATTGTATTGCTTTTAGTATTATTTATTCCCCAATTACAGGGCGCAATTAATTTTTCTTAAGATTGATCTGTATCAAATAATGTTTTGTGAGTAATTAACAAGTGTTTATGCTTCGGGTAATGTCAGACGCCATTTAATATGATATTTTACGAACATTTTCAACAAAATATTATGTTTATCTGTATGCAAGAAAAATTTACTCAAACAAACACAAATACGAACATACCATTTCATCACAGTGGCACATGGGTATACAGTTGGGTACTTCCCCCATTTTCAGGAGGATAATACTCTGACGCAAAGAACAAGTAAATGCGACTGTTGTGTTTCAGTCAGTCTAGAGGTTCTCTGAAAAATGAGTCATTTCTAACCTTAATTAATTTCCAGGAAAACCCTTGAAAGCTTACGGCATTGTATATGTTAATAAATTCTACTTGCTTTCTTGGCAACTTGTGCAGTTCAATATTCCCGGATTCCCTCCCTCCCTCCTTACAGGCATATTATAATCGCCTCTGAAATTAAATCTTCAATACGCCGTGTTGTAAACAGCACAATACTTGTTCCTTTATTGCGTAGCCCTTGCGTTTTACACGTTGCTATTGGGATGTTACTGTATCGTAAAATATCAGCTACCACGAACATTTGTGATTGCTCTCATTTTCAATGTCAAAGTCCATTAACCTCAATTCCACCATAGCTGAAGGTCGTCGTAGAGAATGAGTTTGTGTAACCATAATTCATTCCATTTGAGTAGGATGAACCCTCTTGGAGAGGATTTTGAGTTACGTCATAAATCTCCGCATAAACCATAATACTATAATTATGTCAGTACTTTTTATACAAAATGTAAAACTGGCTGTATAGTACACAGTGTCATCGCCCCGATATCTTCATGGCAGAAATCGCCATGATGGTAGATCGAATCAACTTGTTTCAACAGCCACGCATGGCCATTTCGTTCCGACCTGTTTAATAGTTTTGAGACGCATAATGGACCGAGGGATATCCGACTAAGGCTATTAACAATAGCCTGGTGACTGACCTCTGTAGATGTCAGTGAGCCTGGTACGTCATCTGCCTTAGACTGCCTGATTGTGGCTAGTACCGTGTTATGTACCGTATACGAGTACGAAGTGTTTATGAATGAGGGCAGCTGTCATTTTTGTTTTGTTCTGCACATATAAAATATGAATTTTTGTCAGTTTTTGATTTCAAAACGCACGGTTGTTTCTCAATACGCTCGCTAGAGAATATCATGTTCTTTCAACACATATATTCAAGTGCAAGCCTTACAATTGGCTTCTTTATCAACCAAAAATTACGGGAGATAGTCATCATTTTCTACCCCGGTATCCAAAGATTTATCGTATGAATATTAAATCGTGCATAGCAGATAAACGTTTTTTGATCCCGGGTATTGATTTAGTTTGCTTGCTGTACAACGTAATTATTTACCAGGCGATGTCGCTGTGTAATATTGAAGAAGATTTGCACGAAAATGAAAGAGAGGCTAATATAACACATAACATAGTATTAAGATGTAACTATATATGGCTATAAACAAATAAAGCAAATAATTGACCGCCACAATTATGAAGAGCAAGCTACGACATTCTGAAACTATTCCATCATTTCACGTCTTCATTTCAACACTGGTTGAAATGGAGCATTGAAAATCTTGAAAAACATAACATGCAGGGAATTTTGCATAAATTAAAGTTCAATACATATACGTCGTGTGCTAGAAAGTTGATGGATATTTTATTCAAGTTGACATAAATTCCTACACCGTGACATTTTCTGAAGCAGCGTGGCTCTAGGATTTGAAGAAAAATCACATTAAAATTGAGTTTACACTTCATCGCCGAGCGACGAGCGATTAGTTAAACCAATGAATTGAAAGAATGCAGCATGCTGTATATATGTTGATATGCTTAGTATGCTTGATTTATGCGGATTTGACGAAGAAGGGAAGCTAGTAAATATCGATCATTGAGTCATGGATTTACCAATGATGTTACCACGTAGCATCAGTTTCTGCTCCATATATCGGCCCAGAAACTGCTCATATCCATTGTCTCCTTAAATTCTTTTCATGGCAAAATGTTTTGATCAGTTTATTCCTCATCGCCTCCTTGATAGTATAGCATACACCAAATCACCTGTTTTTTTAAGAAGGGAGTTAGTAATATCTTCATGGTATTGCCATTATTTTATTTAGTTAGTTGACCTTTTTTGGACTAGAGATGTGCATCGTCTTTTAATGTTATTTTCATATTACACATGGGGTTGTATTACCTGAGAGCAAACCATCCTCAGGCATATTAGCATGACCTATATCTAGACCTGAAAAGCGCTATGAGCATGATGAGCACAGCTCAATGAACCACGGGGAATTTATTACGAATGCCATTTAATTTAAGCTGCATTGCCATTGAAGAAATATAGATGTATTCAACATATCCAGTCAACAATCGTGAATGCCCAATGGTGAAGAGTATTCATTGTAGATGGGTTCTTTTTAGTTTGGTGTTTGTGCTTATTTGGGTTGCGTGTGTCGGGGTGCGCGTACGTAACATGCTATTGGTATGGCGTTGTAGGTTTGTATGAAAATATTTTGAGAGGAAGTCCAGAGCAAGGAAGTCTATATTACTGTACCATTTTTCACACTGATGTGGGGGGGTGGGGTGGGGTGTGGGAGGGGCACTTCAATATTAAATGGATATAGGTGTAGGGCTGGCACTTTCGCACTAAGGGGCATTCGGCGAGAGCAAAATGTAAAAAATATGGGGTCATTGGGTGAGAGCATGATTTTTGGCATTCAGTGAGAGCAAAATGTAAAAAATATGGGGTCATTGGGTGAGAACATGACCTTTTTTTAAAGGAATCTTTGGGTAAGAGCAGAAAAAGCGCCACAGAAACCTCGAAAATCGAATTTCTAGTTCTAAATGGCTTCAAATTTCTTTGTTTTTTCAAAATAAGTAACAAAACCAGTGATAAATGAAAGATGCTGTTCAAATTGAACTTGTAAGGGTCTTTGGGTGACAGATCAAATGGAAAAATAGGGGGTCTTCAGGCCTTGCCGTCTAGATTTCAAAGGCGAGTAGTCAATCACTCGCTAGCATGATGCTAGGCGAGTGATCGAATCACTCTTTACATTTTAATCGAATCACTCGTACTAATATGAAACAATATTACACACAGTTCACAACCTTTCTTTCGTATCCATGTTTTAAGCCCAGGCTAACTTATTACTGTAGATCGGATACAGGATACACTGAAGTGTTGAAACTTGCATGTAAATTGATATTGGATTCAATTTTGGGCGATTCGCAGCGAGCGATATTTAGTGTCTTTGGCGAGTTTAAAATCGCTCGCTAGAAATTTAGTTTGGGCGAGCGGTGGCGAGCGAGAGCGATCGCTCGCCTCAAACGGCAGGCCTGGTCTGCGGGTGACAGAGCATGTGTTCGTAAAAAAAATGTGGGGTCTTTGGGTGACAGCGATGCTGAAAAGGGGGTCTTAACAGCCCTACATATACGCGTGGCCTGCAAAGTTGGAGTGCCCCCCGGGTGTGGCAGTATAGCGTCAACGCGTCAGTTGAGGCCGCTTTCAACTGTCATGGTTACACATAACGTACTCTACACAGGGTGGTTGAACTTGGACACATGATTCTAGAATAACTTGACTTCTCAGATAAAGCAAACTATACAATTCAATTTCCTTATTCAGGTCTTCCTTTCAAAATATCAAACATACAACACCTTACATTACCAATATAACATGTTGCACCCCCATAAATTAAAGTATGGAAAATAAAAACATTTCGATTGGTTTAAATAGCACTATGTTGTAGTCATATGATCTGTCACTTGTTTGTGCCTCCAGTACTTTCACGCGAGTTTTGTAGCCATACGGTTTATTATTGTTGATAGTCTCATCCGCCGCCAGTTTGATTCCAACACAACAAGGGGATCAGTGGAGGAGACTACATTGTTGACTATAGGCAATTGAGCAGGTGCAGTTGTTTCGCAAGTATACTTAATAAGTCACGTGTCATGCAAAATAATATGAAGACAGATATAGATATACCCTCTCTCTAGCTATTAAGCATTAATCGTCGTGCTCATAATTTATACCACTACCTTTTTATACACAAAATAGTACGACGTCATTGGCAAAGCAATAGCAGCAATGTCAGTGAAAGCAAATGATGACAACGTTAGTATGCTATTTAGAAGTAGCAATATCCACGAAAACAATTTGTTTATTTTTAGAACCTTGTTTCAGTTAGCATGCAATAGAACAATCATGATGGTGAAATAAAAATTGTTAAAAAACCACGATGGTTTCGATGCTGATGTAGTATTTTGGGCTACAAGTCCAATCGGTATTGTAACTTCCGGTTTTTGAGAGCAGGTTTTGGACACTTTGACCTTTGACATATCGGGGAAATTATTATTTATTCATTTATTATTGTAACAATGTTATCATTAACAATATTTTGAATAATTAATTTATGAAATAATCATGTTTTTCAAACATTTTTTTATTCAGGTAATTTAATTTTTAAAATAATAATACTTTGTACGCACAAAAAAGATTAATTTTTCCGATAGGTCAAAGTGCAAAGTGCCCCCAAACTGTAAAAAACTGTCCCACAATACATTGCAGATTTCAATACCGATTTGGCTTATTGAACTGGTAACATTTTCCTCATTATTCCTTCTTTGAAATATTGTGCAAATTCCTGACATAATTATAATTAATGTGGCATTATAGCAGTAACTGTTTTGCTAACTAAGAAAACACACAGAATGATATATTATATACCCGGGATTATATAGCTGTGAAAGGACTTGTCGCAGGCTACTTACATTTCTACTCGTTCAACTTTGACTCCCCATGGATCTGTTGCCTCATCGAGGGCCTCTTGCATCTGTGTACTCACTGCATCTCTGTGACTTAACATCTCAGCCAAAGTCTGCAAAAATATGACAAAATGAAACGTCTTATACATGTAATAACTCATATAAATATGTCTTTGTATGTTTATAATCTAGTTGTTAACGCTTTGATCTCATTGTGTACATTACAGTACATTACATTTACATTGCACATTATACTTTAAAATAAATGGAAGATATTACCTTAATCTCTAACATATGGGGTGTTTAAATTAAATAACATTACATTATATATTATTATTATTCTCCTCTTCATCATGTTCATCCTTCTTATTCTCTTTTACTTCTCGTCCTTTTCCCTCCTACTTAACCTCCTTTCCCCTTCCTCCTCCTCATTCTTCTTTTTCTTTTTCTTCTTATTCATCTTCTTCTTCTCCACCTCCTTCTTCCTTTTTCTTCTTCTTCTTCTTCACTTTCTTCTTCTTTTTCTTCTTATTCATTTTGTTCTTCTTCTCTTCCTCCTTTTTCTTCTTCGTCTACTTTTTCTTCTTCTTCTTCTTCTTCTTCTTCTTCTTCTTTTCTTCATTTCCTTCTTCTTCTTCTCCTTCGTTTTCTTCTTCGTCTTCTTCTTCTTATTATTATTATTCATCATCTTCTTCTTCTTCTGGTTCTTCTTCTGCTTCTTCTTCTTATTCACCTCCTCCTCCTCCTTCTTCTTCTCCTCCGTTATGTGTCTCCTTTTCGTTTTACTAAACATTCAGCATACACTCGCCCTGTTGTAATCCATTTTTCAAGTATCAGACAATCATTTATCTAGATCACACAGTTAGCGATGTTATGCTGCAACCTGCACCGTAACTGATTAGACTCCCATTGAATAAACAGATATCATAATGTCAGCCGAATGTTCCATCTACTCTCTTCAAATATTTTTGACATAGATGTTTTCTAGTATCAATTTACATTTGTATCACATGTCACGTATACCACCGACTGGATTTATGGCTGATCATGATTTCTTGCAGGTAAACAAGACCATAAGTAAATAACCCGTATATTGTAAATAGTTTAAGGAGGCAATGTACTGGGGTACCTAAAATAGTAACGTAGATATGGCAATAAGTCGGCTAATATGTTGTTAAAAAATAAGTTATCTTGTTTTAAAATGTTGTCAACTAACATTGTTGAGGCTCCGCTTAATATGCCGAAGAACAGTTAATACAATACCAGAGACAAGAACGAAGTTTTATTCTTTGAACAAATATCTGTAAAACATATCAAAATCAGACATTTTCAAATGTCTATAGGGTAGCAATTATTGCAGATAGGGGCTTCTTGCACGAGGCCTTCAAAGATCGCCATGTATTTCTTAAAGTAAGACTTATACAATGCGAAGGTGGATAATATGGACAAATGCTGCAAAGGCATTTCGACGTCTGTCATATCCATTTTTGGCATTCAGATTAAATACTCAAGTAATCACATTGTAAAACCAACCCATATAATAACAGACAAAATGAGGCAAGTCTGTCCGTCGTATAAAGTATAAAGACATCTATTTGTTCATGGTAACACACGAAATCGTATTTGCAATCGTGAAGTCACATAGTAAACATTATTATTCCTTTCTGACAAGTTGAAATACTAACAATCTATTCATAAAACGAAATTTCATTGTCAACATTTAAAATACTTATCGCTCTAATCTGGGGCTCTAATATAGCAAAAGCTGTGTGTATTGAATCGGATGCAAGCAAATAGATTCTGAGCGACATTTTTCTTACACAGAGTCAGTCAATGGCCACATCAGTTCACACAACTTCTTCTTTACTGGCACAGCGTCTTATACCTATCACCCTATCTTCACCAAAATGCACACAATTGATGGAATACCCCAAGATTTTGCTCACAAACCGGGCACCGTATTTCAACAACGTCACGTACACTTTATAAGTTAGGGACGTGACAGGCTACATACGATATGATCAACATTATTGGGATCGCAGCCTCTCATTAACACTGATCTAACTATATATAATGTTGATAATTCTTATTATGTACTATAGCCTATACTTTATTTACTGTATTTTTCATGATATACGGTACTGTACATTGTTATGATTACGATGTAAAATTAACTTTCAATTTGATTAATTATATACAAGGAAGTGTTTACCTTTGTTCCCAAGACATTCCTTAATGTAGTTGCAGCCAATAGTCGGGTGGATCCCCGGTAGTTCTCTACATTAACAATAGACATAACTGGATTAAATACTCTGAAATAGACCACGGCATCCACGGTTACTGTGACACTATCCTTTGACAAAACCTATCGGAGAAAAACAAATAAATAACAACATGTGTGTTAAAAATAACATAATAATCATAATCGCCGTGATTTATTCCGAATAAGAGATTACTATAAACCCCTCCTTGTGTAACTCGTGAAGTGCTTTATGGATTCGCGGAGCGCGAGTAGCGACCAAGATAAACACGTCATCAAAATTCGGCAACGACGCCCCCTGTAGTAGGAATAATACAAAGGGATACGGACTCGTGAGGTTTATAGTTATCTGTTTTTCGTCAGTATGTTGATTACGACTAATTATTTTTCATATTAAGCGAGTGCATAGAATAATTATGTCGACGCTGATATAATTGAAGACAGAATTAAAAAGACTAGTTTGCGTCTGATGTCAGGGCAAAGTCGCGGCATGATTGGTTGCTAACCTGCGTATGGCATTTTAGTCTGGTTGACAGGACGTCATACGCAAACCGGTGTTTTTAATTCGGTCTTCAATAATAATAATAATAATAATAATAATAATAATAATAATAATAATAATAATAATAATTATAATTATAATAATAATAATAATAATAATAATAATTATAATAATAATAATAATAATAATAATAATAATAATGAAAAGCAACAAAGTAACGTAAAGAAACATTCAGGTTTGACCTTTCCCATTTTTGACGATTACAACATGTACAATAAATTGTTGCATATGATTTGATCCATGTGAATATAGCCTGTTATACACAGGCAGGCCTTGTAATGCTGTCTAAACGAAAGCCATTAGACGGATCTATGGAGTGATATGAACAAGGTGAAAGGAAAATAGACCCCTTAGCTAAAGCACTCTACGTTCCAATGCATGTAAAAGACTATAGCCCCTATCTGACTGTTAACCACGCTTGTACAAATCACGAAATTTACGAATATTCAATAAACGGGTCAATAAACTGTACAGCAAAATGTCAGAAACAACACTTCTTTACATGGGAATCATAAATGGGCTATTCCAGTTGAAATCCATACACCCCCTATGGAAAACACGACCTTAATACTTCACACAGGGTGTGTCAATTTCAAATGATGTTACCTGAATGGGTGATTCCATTGGAAATCATCACACCCATATGTTAGAGATTAAGGAAATATCTTCTATAGTGAGTGTATGGATTTCAACTGGAACTAGAGACAAATGGTGGTCATAGACCACAAACCTAGCTGGGGCATGTTGGTGTTGTGGAGGTATCTGACCCCTGCAAAATGTTCTTAAAATGTTCCCCTGTCATGAGGTTTGTTGTCACCGAGTTTTGAGTCCTGTACTCCTCACAGATGTCCAGAAAATGCAATTCTAAGATTTGACCCAGATGACCTTTGACCAGACCCCTGCAAGATGTTCCATAATTCACCCCTGGTCATGAGTTGTCACCGAGTTTGAGCCCTGTACCTCTTACAGATGTCCAGATAACGCAATTCTAAGATTTGGCCCCAGAACTTAGTGATGTCTTTTGAGCTGACCCGTGCAAAATGTTCCAATATGTTCCCCAGGTCAATTGCAAATCCACAGTAGGGTTGCAAATATACCATATGTCACTCGGAGTGCGACAATTTGTACAGATAAATTTATCACAGGTATTTTTTTTATTAATTTGACCATTCGTCTGCATATTACCAAATATAACCCATTTTGGGCTACCGTTTTTCCGCGAAGGTCATTTATGTCGACAAATTGTTCACAAATCCACAGTAGGGTTGCAAATATACCATATGTCACTCGTAGTGCGACAATTTGTACAGATAAATTTATCACAGGTATTTTTCTATTCATTTGGCCATTCGTCTGCATATTACCAAAAATAACGCATTTTGGGCCACCGTTTCTCCGCGAACATCATTATGTCGACAAATTGTTCGCAAATCCACCACAGGGTTGCAAATATACCATACGTCACTCAGAGTGCGACAATGTGTACAGATAAATTTATCACAGGTATTTTTCTATTAATTTGACCATTCGTCTGCATATTACCAAATATAACCCATTTTGGGCTACCGTTTTTCCGCGAAGGTCATTTATGTCGACAAATCGTTTGCCAATCCACAGTAGGGTTGCAAATATACCATATGTCACTCGTAGTGTGACAATTTGTACAGATAAATTTATCACAGCTATTTTTCTATTAATTTGGCCATTCGTCTGCATATTACCAAAAATAACGCATTTTGGGCCACCTTTTCTCCGCGAACATCATTATGTCGACAAATTGTTCGCAAATCCACCACAGAGTTGCAAATATACTATACGTCACTCGGAGTGCGACAATATGTACAGATAAATTTATCACAGGTATTTTTCTATTAATTTGACCATTCGTCTGCATATTATGAAATATAACCCATTTTGGGCTACCGTTTCTCCGGGAAGGTCATTTATGTCGACAAATTGTTCGCAAATCCACCGGTTACTTTTAAGGATATTAATACATGGCATAAAATGTGACAATTTATCAAAATAATTTTATAATGAACGCTTTTATGGATATTTGCCAATACAATATACCGTACATCTGACATGTACATGGTATATTAGGTATGCTAGGTGAATTCATTTTATATATCAAATTCCCCAAAACGGCATTTCGGGGGTGTTTCTAGATCTTAGTCTCATTATGATAGCAGCTTTTTTTTTAATGGAACTGCTATCAAAATCCCTCTAAAATTCCTTGTGCGATTGTCTTATCACCATAAAAAATCATATATTTGGGTCAAGTGAAGTATAGAAAACATATTTATGTAGGTTTCCTTCTTCGGCCAGTTGTTTTAAATTTCTATGTAAATATGCACATAGATGAACTCCTGGATGGGGCAGCTTTAATTAGCATGAGGCCACATTGATATGTAAATAGCGTATTGTTATTTAAATTTGTGCTCAGACGTATTGAGGGCGACAGTCATGTTACCCAGACGGAGAATGGCTGCATATGCCAGGCATGTCAATTTGCTGAGTGGAGGCTGATAATCACATTTCTGTATAGGTAATAAGCTAGTATATTTCGTGTACCAGTTGGTTATAACAAAAAATTAGTATCATATTAAATATATTAAATGTATAAACTTTGAAATTTACATGAATTTGAAAAGCAGAGCTTCGAAATCTAGCTAAGTCAGGTGATGTGAAATTCTGCTGCGTGACCCCCTCTGCGTGGTAGAATTATATTCATAAAACATTGAATTTAACAGATATCATGGGCAGCCAACCACGATTTATCAGCATTTAAAATATATGTTAATTAACAAAGATAAATAATAAAGAGTACAAAGGGCAATTAACTAGTAAACAAGCCTGAAATCTTAAAATGTTGCCACGTGATTTCCCGAACACATGATATTTCAACATGTGACCACTATTCAGATTTACCGTAAATATTTGGAGTATGCTTGCACATCATGTACATACACTGTGCATTTCTTTACCTCCGTATAAAATCAATAATTCATGCTGGGAGCCAAGTAACATTGTCTACTCAGTGCAGATTGGTATTTTATTTTACTTGAGAGCATAATAGAAATACATAAGACGAATAAGGCGCCATGATGGAAGGTCAGGTCGGGTATCAAAGGTTATTATAACTTAAATACTACTTGTATTTCCCACATTGCCTCTGTCACATATTTCCTTCATATTATTGCCAGCAAGTCCTAATTTTGACTTTGCAAATTGCAAAATGTCATTTCATATCAAATTAGTAGACTTTCTTTGAAAAAACATATCACTGGTGCCTGATGGGAATACCCGTCCGCCATTTCATTAAACTGGATCGTTTTCGCCTGGTTTGTGCCCAGATGTATTGGGGCGCGCTATACTCTCATTGAACAGGCAAAGTTCGCAAAACTAACAACGTTGTTATTTGCGAAACTCAATTAACATGATCCAAGGGGTCGAACATGAATTATTCATAACGAGCTATAACGGATCGATAACTGGCCTCACTTTCTAGCTAGTAAACCAGCTGAATTTTTCATAGATTTTGCGTTGCTAATAGAACAACCGTGAATTTAGTGTCACCCCCGTGATTTGCATTTTGTCAGCGAATTTGGCTGACTAGCAAATGTGTTAACTAAGGTTTGCCTGGGATGAGTACATCATCAGGTTGTAGTAAGCTACAAATTTCAAATGTTTGAGGACTTGTTCTCATTGCTTACCTGTGTTTTCACATCATATTTTGTGGTCAAAATGATTACAAATGTGTAATTTGCAATCATTTCCGACGGCTAAGTAAGATGGCCTTGAACAGGGATCTCTGATTTGAATGCACACTAACCAGGGCCGTGACACTCGTATTCAATCCCTGTATATCAGTAAGCTTAAAGACGAAATACCTAGGGGAAACTGGGGAAAAGTGGAAAAAAAAAAAAATTTTGTCCAGCCCAAACAGGATTACGAAGCAAGGCAAGGCAAAACTTATTAAGGTTTACAAGATACATATTTGGTGCATACGCACCGATATGAACCTCGCGCCAATCAGGCCGTCTTCACGTACTAGAGGTAAAGTTTGACATATCAGATATCGCACGACTCTGTGGTATATTTGGTTAACAAGATAGAGGGTTAAATGCACAAAGTGCTATATCTCATTAACCAATGATCCTACAGAGATGTGAGCACTGACTTTTTTGTTCTTAATGACCAGAGGAAAAGTTTGACATATCGCACGACTCTGTGGGATATTTGGTAAAAAGATAGATTGTTAAGTACACAAAGTACAAAAAAGTGACTATATCTCATTTACCAATGATCCTACAGAGATGTGACCACTAACTTTTTTGTTCTTTATGACCAGAGGAAAAGTTTGACATATCGCACGACTCTGTGGGATATTTGGTTAAAAGATAGAGGGTTTGGTGCATAAAGTACAAAAAAGTGACTATATCTCATTAACCAATGATCCTACAGAGATGTGACCACTGACTTTTTCGTTCTTTATGACCAGAGGAAAAGTTTGACATATCGCACGACTCTGTGGGATATTTGGATAAAAAGATAGAGGGTTTGGTGCATAAAGTACAAAAAAGTGACTATATCTCATTAAACCAGAGGAAAAGTTTGACATATCGCACAACTCTGTGGGATATTTGGTTAAAAAGATAGAGGGTTTGGTGCATAAAGTACAAAAACATGTGCAATTTCACTTAGTTGCCAGCGGAAGAAAACGGGAAGATTACAGTGGTTTGTTGCCAGCGGAAGAACCCGAACGATTACAATACCTAGCTGGGGGGTGTAAACCCCCCAGCTAGGTAATAACCCAATGCATGCAACGATACAAAATATTAACATAATTGAATACAAAATACCACATATAGATATTGCATTGGATTTGAATCGGTATTGACATTTTATTCTATTTACAGCCTAGAATATGCCTTTTCGTGTCAACTCAAATGTCAAAATATGATAAGTTATTGCACAGGCTTTTACACGAAAAAAAAGCATTTCAAGTGAGGCATACCGATTTAGTATTGAAGAATTCTGAATAGAAAGAAAAACAGACTCTCCCAACAAAAGCATCATGAGCGCATCTCGGTGATAATCAGGAAGGGGGATTTTCCAATAGCATTAAAGTTACTTTAATTTCCTGCAGATTATGGAATAGCTCTTCACAACAGATTCTAATGAAGAAATATAATACATACATACATACATACATACATACATATTGAGCATTTATAACGCACTGCTACATTAAGAGCGTAGCGCTACAAACAATATTAAAGGTGGCAAAAGGTCAAAATATATACACAAGCAAAATATATACAGAGCAACAGAACAATTAGAATGAATTATACAAAAAGAGCCTTCTTAAAACAGCAAGTGATGCAGATTCACGGAGATGGAGATCCGAAATAAAAACCACCCAATATATAAGAATACAATAATAAAAATCACCGTAATAAATTAGAATACAATAATGAAAACCACCCAATAAATCAGAATAAAATAATGAAAATCACCCTAATTAGAATACAAACAAATTCGATAACAATAAGTAATGGGTATACAGGTGGTTTAGATAATAAATTTGCGAAGATTAAACTATGCATACTAGTAGAAATGTAAAAGAATGAAAAGGAGAGTATATCACATTAAAAGAGTGCCTACAGTGAAAAGGAGTGAAATAAAAGAGTGAAAATGGAGTAGAAATAGAGTGAACTTTGAAAGTCATCTCTGAAAAGAGTGAATGTAGAGTGCAATTGGCTCTCAAAAGACATGACATAGTGAAATTTCACTCCACTGGAGGCAATCCATAAAGGAGCGGAATTCACTCTTTTTTTGTTGTTGAGAGAGTAAATTTTACTGTCAAAGTCTTAATAATCTATAAGCTAACCCTACCACAGGGCCGCCGTGTATCTCAGAGTATAGCTTGTGTAATAAGTGGCCCTGTGTTGGGGCTATAATAAGCCGTCCTCCATATATTAAGAAAAAAGAAATATCGGCAATTCTTTTACTTCATGAAACTACTCTCCCCTACAGCCACAGGACAATTCTTAAAAAAGATAAAAACAGTCAGGGGTCAGAATACAGGAAATTGAGCATTAAAAATCGTTCAATTATCTCGACGAAACGTGATCAATAATCATATGTTGTATATTCGTCCCAGCTCTAAAGGATCTAGAATTAAATCATTTACAGCAAAATTCACTCTTATCATAATGTATTGCACTCTTTGATTTAGAGCTGAATTTACCACTCCAAACATGTCAAAATAAGGCTCTACAATTCGAAGAAGTTCCCATTTTTTTGAATCTGATTACATTCAAGCATTTGAGATGCACATGTAAATGTTTAATCAGCAAGGTTTCATCGACTCTACTAAATGCACTAGCTCTTTGGAACAGATTTACAAACCACCTGTCAAACTCTAACAGAAATCAAATCCTTAATGTGTCACACTCTAAACCAGCGACGGAAATTGAAATCAGACAGCGTATTCATTTCAAAATCTAGATATCCAAATATATTTTCAAACTACTTAAAAGGTTCTGTAAAGTACAACATTGTGGTATTGTAAATCAAACGGGCTAAATAAAATCTATGAGGCTGGTATGTAGAAATTGTCGCATTTTTGGTCCGATTCTATCCATTGCCTGCGGTATTTACATGTGCATGATATACCAACTCAACAAGGTAAACTAAAAACCAGCTGTTCATTGATTCGGAGCATTACCTCGCCATCTCATCCCTCATTGCCTTCAGGTTTTCAACGCGGTACTATGGTAATTATATGACGTAATCAAGCTAAATGGGTAATTTCTTGTAGGATATAAATTGGCATTCGCTTATATTTAGCCCTCATCTAACAATATAAACAAAGGGATGGGGCAGATGTCGCTCTAAGACGATCAAGCAAACCGCCAAATAGTTTTTGGGTCCAGCCGGTTTGTAGTGAGCACAAACCAGCTGGACCGAGACTAATCGCCGAATGGCTCTGTGTAATTGTCCAACCATCTTCGGGCTTTGCGCTCATTTTCGATGGCAGGGGGTGTTGAAGCCAGGTACACATTTTCTTCTACTTTTGTGGCCGAAATGATCTCAAAATAGCTGTCACGGTCAGTGTACTAACCATTAGTCTTGCTTGACTTTGTCACAGTTTGGAAGCTTAATGTTTATTACACCTACTCGGAATGTTTGGATTGGACTCTTTACACAATTTATATCAATTCGGGCAATCGAAATGTTACTATTATTACTATCAGTCTCGCACTTTTTATAGCCAATGCGCACAAAAATGGCTTATATATTGCACAAAGAAAGTCGAGATTAGTTTAGTATTAAAACTTTAGTTGTCAGCGATCACAATACATCAAATTTTGCATTACATTTTTTTTAATGATCTCCGACGAAACGCGATCAATGATAATCCAATTTCACGATGGGATAAGTATGTTGTATATTCGTCGCAGCTCTAAATGAAAAATCGAAAATTAAATCATAATCAGCAAAATTCACTCTTATCATAATGTATTGTACTCTTTTAATTTAGAGCTGAATTTACCACTCCAAACATTTCAAAATAAGGCTCTATAATTCAAAGAAGTTCCCATTCTTTTCAATCCGATTACATTCAAGCATTTGAGATGCACATGTAAATGTTTAATCAACAAGGTTTCATCGACTCTACTAAATGCACTAGCTCTTTTGGAACAGATTTACAAACCACCTGTCAAACTCTAACAGAAATCAAATCCTTAATGTGTCACACTCTAAACCAGCGACGGAAATTGAAATCAGACAGCGTATTCATTTCAAAATCTAGATTTCCAAATATAATTTCAAACAACTTGAAAGGTTCTGTAAAGTACAACATTGAAGTATGGTAAATCAAACGGGCTAAATAAAATCCATGAGGCTGGTATGAAGAAAGTTGTCGCATTTTTGGTCCGATTCTATCCATTGCCTGCGGTATTTACATGTGCATGATATACCAACTCAACAAGGTAAACTAAAAACCAGCTGCTCATTGATTCGGAGCATTACCCCGCCATCTCATCCCTCATTGCCTTCAGGTTTTCAACGCGGTACCTTGGTATTATGCGACGTAATCAAGGTAAATGTGTCATTTGTTGTAGGATTTAAATAGGTATTCACTTATATTTAGCCCTCATCTAACAATAACAAATAAGTGGGGGCTGATGTCGTCATAGACACTCAAACAAACCGTCAAATAGTTTTCGGGTCCAGCCGGTTTGTGCTGCTTTAGTTTAGTGAGCACAAACCGGCTGGACGGAGATTGTCTGATCATTCCTTGTGCCCGGGATTTGGACTCAGTTTAGTCATGTTAGTGAAACAAATTTAACCATATTACAGTCTATGGTTTAACCTACCACCTAGCTTAGGGTAGGACGTCAAACTTCGAGGTCAAGGGGTGTTGAGACCCAGCACACATTTTGTCCACTTTTGTTGTTCGCAATGATCTCGAAATAACTGTCTATGACTAACCACTAATCTTGCTTGACTTTATCTCAGGTTAGCAACTTTAAGGCTTATTGCACTATTTAAAAACTTCATTTTAATTCGGGCAATCGAATTGCAAGTTTGATTATTATTTTCACTCTCCTACCTTTTATCGCTATTTGAAATGCTAAAAAGAAAACATCCTGCACAAATTGAACTAAAAAAGCGAACACGAATAAGAACAAACAAAACCAAAATAAATGCGACATTTTCTATGACAGTTCTTAATCTGACCGCACCAACGCTTCATTCAACAGCAAAAGAATATGCAAACAATTTTGACATTGTACTCGTTTAACTTATTGTACACCTACTTATCTTTCCACTTTTGTGATCCGAAATGATCTCAAAATAGTTGTCAGCGACTAACCACTAAATCTTGTTTGACTTTGTCACAAATGGAAATTGAATGCTTATTGCACCTACTCGGAATTTTTGGACTCTTTTACAAAATTCGAAATAATTGAAATTGTAAGTTGGATTATTATTTTCAGTCACGTACCTTTTTCTCGCTATTTACAATGCGCACAAAAGTGACTTATATATATCGCACAAAGAAAGTCAAGATTAGGTTATTATTAAAACTTCACTACTCAGCGATCAGACTACAACAAATTTTACAAAATTCTCCAAACATATCAAAATAAGGTTCTACATACAATTCAAAGAGGTTCCCATTCTTTTCAATCAGATTACATTCCAGCATTTGAGATGCACATGTAAATGTTTAATCAGCAAGGTTTCATCGACTCTACTAAATGCACTAGCTCTTTGGAACAGATTTACAAACCACCTGTCAAACTCTAACAGAAATCAAATCCTTAATGTGTCACACTCTAAACCAGCAACGGAAATTGAAATCAGACAGCGTATTCATTTCAAAATCGAGATTACTAAATATATTTTCAAACAACTTAAAAGGATCTGTAAAGTACAACATTGTAGTATGGTAAATCAAACGGGCTAAATAAAAGCTGAGGCTGGTATGGAGATAGTTGTCGCATTTTTGGTCCGATTCTATCCATTGCCTGCGGTATTTACATGTGCATGATATACCAACTCAACAAGGTAAACTAAAAACCAGCTGCTCATTGATTCGGAGCATTACCCCGCCATCTCATCCCTCATTGCCTTCAGGTTTTCAACGCGGTACCTTGGTATTATGCGACGTAAATGTGTCATTTGTCGTAGGATATGAATTAGTATTCTCCTATATTTAACTCTCATCTAACAATAACAAAGGGGTGGGGCAGATGTCGCCGAAAAACGCTCAAACAAACCGTCAAATAGTGTGGGTTCCCGGCCGGTTTGTGCTACTTTGGCACTATAAGGTTTGCTTAATGAGCACAAACCAACTGGGACCGAGACTAACCGCCAAACGCCTCTGTGTAATTGTCCACCATCTTCGGGATTTGTGCTCATTTTAGTGAAACAAATTTAACCTCCCATCTTACTCGCGGGTATGTCCAGGGGTACGGTAGGCCGTCAAACTTCAAGGGCATGCGGTGTAGAGACTCATGGACACATTTTCGTCCACTTTTGTCGTCCTAAATGATCTCAAAATAGCTGTCAGCGACTAAACACTCGACTTGTTTGACTTTGTCACAGATTGGAAACTCGGAATGTTTGGACTCTTTACAAAATTTGAATTAATTTGGGCCATCGAGTTGTGATTGGGATTATTATTTTCAGTCTCGTACCCTTTTATCGCTATTTACAATGCGCACAAAAACTGCTTATATATCGCACAAAGAAAGTCGAGATTAGTTTAGTATTTTAATACTGAAGTTTTAAAAAACTTCAGTAGTCAGCGATCAGAATATATGAATACATCAAATTTTGCATTACATTTTTTAAAATGATCTGCGACGAAACGTGATCAATGATAATCCAATTTCATAATGGGATAAGTATGTTGTATATTCGTCGCAGCTCTAAATGAAAAATCGAAAATTAAATCATATTCAGCAAAATTCACTCTTATCATAATGTATTGCACTCTTTTAATTTAGAGCTGAATTTACCACTCCAAACATTTCAAAATAAGGCTCTACAATTCAAAGAAGTTCCCATTCTTTTCAATCTGATTACATCCAAGCATTTGAGATGCACGTGTAAATGTTTAATCAGCAAGGTTTCATCGACTCTACTAAATGCACTAGCTCTTTGGAACAGATTTACAAACCACCTGTCAAACTCTAACAGAAATCAAATCCTTAATGTGTCACACTCTAAACCAGCAACGGAAATTGAAATCAGACAGCGTATTCATTTCAAAATCTAGATTTCTGAATTATATTTTCAAACAACTTAAAAGGTTCTGTAAAGTACAACATTTTGATATGGTAAATCAAACGGGCTAAATAAAGCTATGAGGCTGGTATGGAGATAGTTGTCGCATTTTTGGTCCGATTCTATCCATTGCCTGCGGTATTTACGTGATTTAAATACTGATTTTGGTGACAAAATGTCATGGGCCCTACATATCGACAGGCCGGCAGTAATTTTCACAGGCTTTGGGGCCAAGGAACGACATTTAAAGCACTGCCTATAATAATCACAGGCCTATACTTAGGCTTACTATATACTATCCTGGGCCTACTCAATAACATACAATTTAACCTTTTCCATGTTTTCTCTTCTTTTTTTTTTTTTTTCAATCACTAAAACTGGTAGGAATTTGATATTGCGTCCTCTACCCTTCAGAAAATGCCCTCCTCAACATGCTCAATACTACTTACATGCATAGGCCTACTAAATTACGTGCAATTTAACTTTTTCTCTTCTCTTCTCTCTTAAATTTTTCTCACTTTCTTTTCTTTTTTCTCTCCTTTCCCCCTTTTTCTACTTGTCAGTCACTAAAGTACTGGGGGAAATATGATATTGCGTCACACACCCTTCAGAAAATCCCCCACCCCATGATTGATGCACATGTTCGCCATAGGCCTACATCCGGCACAAGCGCCTGCGAAACCTTGCAAACACCTGCGGTATATAAACGAAAGAATAACGAACAAACCCAGGGTATATATACAGAACTGTACGAACACACATCGGACAACTTCCGAACATGTGTATTCAGCACACTCCGTTTCAAGTTTTGTGCATGCACAAAACTTGAAACGTATTATCGACGGACTAAACAAACATCACCTAACACGAAACGCATTTGGCGGATAATAGCAGGACATATGAAGAACATAAAACGAACATTGACGAACACTAACGGATTTGCTAAAATACCATCCGTTTCTTATACGGAAGACCGATCCGGTGTAGTGTGACACTAACACGGTCTGGGTCAACGTACATCACCGAATGCAAAAATATGCTATCCGGTGGTGAAGGCCTCACAGGAACGTATTTGCAACGAACACGGGCCGAGTGCAACGAACAAAGAACGAACATGAACGAAAGGAGAGCGAACAAACTCCGGCAATATTCAGCACCATACGAACACACATCGGATAAATACCGAACATGTGTATTCGGTACACTCCGTTTCAAGTTTTGTGCATGCCGACGGACTTAACGAACATCACCTAACACGAAACGCATTTGGCGGATGATAGCAGGACATAAAAAGAACATAAAACGATCATTGACGAACAACAACGGATTTACTAAAATACCATCCGTTTCTTGTACGGAAGACCTATTCGGTGTAGTGTGACAGAAGCATTAATCGCTAATTGAAATGCACAAAAAAAACCCATCCTGTACAAATTGAACTAAAAGAAGCGAATATGAATAACTGTTTTTAGCAAACAAAACCAAAATAAATGCGACATTTCCTATAACAGCTTTTTAATCTGACTGCGCCAACGCTTCATTCAACAGCAAAAGAATATACAAACAATTTTGGCATTGTACTCGTTTAACTTATTGTACACCTACTTTTCTCAAAATTGTTTCGATGTTTTACATCACCGGCAAAATGGTAGAAGACCGAGTTAGAAAGACTAGTTTGCGTCTAACGTCAGGGCAAAGGCGTGACGTGATTGGTTGCTGACCTGCGCACTAAGTACAGCATTTTTGGTGTGGTGGACAGTACGTCAGACGCAAACTAGTCTTTTTAATTCGGTCTTCAATAATTATAGAGACTGTATGGACCCCCGTGCATTGCATGACGGGATATATAGAAAAGGTCTAATTTAGCAACACCAGGTTAATGTCCAATTATGCCAGTATATTTCTTCTTGTATTGTATTATATTATTTAATAATTCAGTCCGGATTTTAAATAAATTATTTCCAAACTAGGATGTTGTGCTGGGACCCAATATCATAAACTATGTGTTGATGAACTTGACTTATTCAAAATTCATGTGCAAGGTGTACAACATTTATGTAAAAGAATATACCCTCCGAGATGTTGTGTATATCTAGTTACGTTTTAATCTCCCTCTTCTGAGGATTGCAGGCAAATGTATGATTTATAAAGGAGAAACCGGCTATGTATAGCATTACATAGAGGATGATTTAAGCACTTCCCAGCAAGTCTTGCGGTTAGCACAGCTGTGTGAGTGAACATGACACCACTGCCCGCCCACTGCATACACACGTGCATGGTGAAATTTGAATTTGGACAGATATATTTACAATAAAAACACCTTCAAAAGGTTGGTCGTTTCACATTTTATGTTATCTACAGAAAGTGTGAATTATCCTTCATGCATATATCACTTTAGATCTGAAATCGACCAAGTAATAATGACACACGGGCAATTCTAAAACAACATCTTTTGCACAGAGTTCAATGGGATTTGAAAAGTAAAGTGGCAGTTGAAACTCTAGTGATAACACTTTTACAGTGCATGATGGGGCTTCCTTAAATCATCCTCTGAGCATTACATAGGAAACATTTCTATATTCACGGATTTGTTGGTGTTAGGTTTCATAGTTATATTTCCTACTCTCGCGAGTATTCCACCGTAGTGTAAAATTTAATGTACTTATATCGATATACAGTTACATAGAGATGTTATATTTTAGAGAAACATGCAATTTGACGCAGATTGCGCGGTTTTGTATTATTTTATTTGTCTGGCGCTGCAGTGCGCTTATCAATAATTGCACAACCTGTTTCTTAACACACACTTGTTGTGTATTGAATCTAGCTTCTTATAGAATCACATCCAAAGTGATGTGTGAAGGGATGGGGATGTGTCGGTGCGTAGGAGCGTGTAGGGGGGTGTATGTGTGGGTGTATGGAGGTGGACGCTTATGGCATGTGTTGTTGATGTCGTAATGACTGTGCATGTTTGACATCGTCGAAATGTTGGGACCAGACGCTTCCTTTCGAATCACATATCATATTTAGGCCATTACACAGCACAAACAGACATACGGACAGACAGACACCCACACCGACAGACAGACAGACAGACAGACAGACAGACAGACAGACAGACAAAGATAACCAGCTTACCTCTTGTGGGGGTACATCAAATGATATAGTTCTGAGATCAACCACTTTGATTTCATCTAGGCAAGGTAGATAAAAGAAAAGGCCTGGTCCTTTAGCACCTCCCGGTAGCAGCCGACCCATACGAAATATTACGGCACGCTCATATTCTTGAACAATCTGTAATGAAAATCAATCAATCAATCAATCAATCAGAAATATTATAATATAAATATATATTATTTGCTTCGGCATTTACTCTACGGTATTTGCTGAATAGTATTGCTGAATTGACATAAATCATTTGGCTTTATTTTGTTAAATTTCTTTGTTTATTTCTTCAGTACTTTCCACGGGAAAACGGTTTTTCATTCCAAGAGTAAAGTAGAATATAATTCTCTGTCTCCTCAAGTCCATCACTTTTTGAAATGTAAATAAGTCAAGGCTTCTTTTTGCAAATAAAGCACATATAAAAGGCAGACTCATCTGAAGGTATCTACACGCACTGTCAATATTGAGCATGTTGACATATCGTGAATCGCTATGAGCATGATGAGCAAAGGTAATTCATTGCCAATAGCCCAGTTCAATATCTGCCATTCAACAATCCGAGCTACAAAATTCTCGCTATTCGCAATAAGGGCGCCGCCAGCGGTTTGCGATGTAATCGTGATGTATCATGGGAAAATCGTGATGTATCATGGGAAAAGGTCGACATCCAAGTCCGCGCAATACGAATATTACCATGCTATTACATAGGAACACGTGACAATATTTTTAGTTGGTCAAAATAAAGGTATTACACGCAAATCGATAGAGAAAAAATTAATTGTGCACATTTCAAATCACATTAGTAAGTATTATTGAGTATCGATTCGCGTGTAACACCTTTATTTTGACAAACTAAAAAATATTGTCACGTGTTCCTATGTAATAGCATGGTAATATTCGTATTGCGCGGACTTGATGTCGACCTTTTCCCATGATACATCACGATTACATCGCAAACCGCTGGCGGCGCCCTTATTGCGAATAGCGAGAATTGACATGCAGTTGTTTAGGATTGATTTTTGTACCCAAACATTCTATGTGGATAGACGCTGGCTTAACTACCTGCCTATTGGTCAAAAAGATGTTTACATTATCAATTGGACCAATCAGCAACATTGTTAGAATAATTTAACCACGCAAAAAATTGGTGCGAATTATTTGCAAAGATCCATTCTGTTTGGTGATTAAAGTGAACATATCACGTAATTGACCAATCAGAGGCAATGTTAGATCGGCAGGTAGTGCGCAGGGGGTTAAAGAATTGTGTACAGGATGAATTTTAATTGGGTTTTTACATTTGAAATCTGCCATACCCCTGTAGAAGATTTAAGGAAAGTCTTCCACAGAGGGAGTATGTTTTTCAAATTGAATTAGCTAGGGTTAATTATTACCCATACTCCCGCTGTATATGGTTTAACCTATATCTTCTACAACTGAAGTATTTCAAATGGAAAATTGTCTATTCTATTTGAAACCCATACTCCCTCTGTGGAAGATTTAGCTCAATACTCCACAGGGGCAGTGTGGATTTGAAATGGAATAGCCCAATTGGGATATTGTTCCATGCACCATTAGTCTAAAGTAACCATGGTGATCTTTCCTTCACACAATATGAAGTCTAACTGCAGCTGGTAGGAGCACACATTTCATATCAGAAAATGTCTTCAGAAAAATTTGAACCACTTGACACGATGTTGGTATATAGCAATTAATTGGTAAACTTTTCAATATGAAGCTCACGGTGAAGTCTAACCGCAGCTAGTAGGAGAACACATTTCACATCAGAAAATGTCTTCAGACAAATTTGAACCACTTGACACGATGTTGGTATAGCAATTAATTGGTAAATTTTCAATCGAATTGTCCTATTATAAAGGACTGCCCAATAATTATCATGATGTTCCAGAGGGGAAAGGTGCATCCTTTCTCCGCCGGCTACGCTACTTTCCCAAATTGCTTACTCCCGCCATTTAACATGCCAATAACTGCTTTCCCTTTCCGCTCACCAACATTGCTTTCCCCCAAAGCATTATTATTGTAGCAGTATTCCTCGTCTTGTTTAAAACGACAGTTTATTCTTTGTTTTGCACAATATTTTGCCATTAAGGCATGTGTCTTCTACACGTCAATTATCAAAGGCCTTTTAAATGTCGCCACCGCAAGTGTACCCGGAAGATAGCATAACCCAGTACAACATATCAACGTAATAAGAAAAAACATTTGACAACGAATTATTGCAACATCCTGTTGTTTTTGCTTATAGACAGATCCAACAATCCAAGTAATGGCCAGAATTCATTCGGCCATTACTGGGTCCCCTCCGCACAAAACTGGTGTTGTGGCTGCCCAATTAAGCCGTTTAAAAATCGATGTTGAATTGTATTGTGTTGTAAACTTTCATCATTCTTTTGTCTATGTGTAACACGGGTGATGGAATGCAGCTTAAAATCCCCGCCAAGGCTGCATCATTTCACATTTCAGGTGGGATGGACGCGACGGGGACCCAGCTTTGGCTGCCATTGAGGTTTTTGTTTCGGATTTGTAATTTGTAATTCCATTGAATCTTGTTTCTGCGTGTCTCCCATTCAGCATTATAAAACATTTACAGTGATGACACTTCCTTAAAACAGGAAGGGAGAGCGTGGCGCAATGGTTAGGGTACTTGCCTTTAGTGCATGAGGTCCCGGGTTCGATTCCCGGCGGTGGCGATTTGCTGAGATATTGACTTGGAAAAAAAAGTCTGAAATTAATTGGCAACTTCTGTAGATTAAATTCAGACTTCCGCTCTCCCATGGTTCATTTAGAATTGGGTAAATGAATCATGAAAGTACTCCGTCCTTCGGAGGGACGTTAAGCCGTCGGTCCCGTGTACAGAGAGCCATACCTGTACATGTATCTCGCAGCCAGTTTCGGAAAGAGTAGGGTGTTAACCCCTGACTGTTCCCAACCCGTCCCGGTGTTCAAATGGACCCCAATGGAAATAAGCTTCATAGAGGCTTTCTTGGGTTATCCAAGGTTGTCAAAACCCGAACAAATCAAATCAAATCATCCTACTTTACTAATTTTGTCTGAAATTATTCAAGTAGGATGACTGGAAGATATTAAGTCAAGTCTCTATGCAAGAAACTTGTCGGTATGTAAGATGTGTCTTTTGCATCCAGGATTGGTATGGGATACTCCATTTAAAGACCACACTCACTTTGTGGAATATTTTGGAAATATCTTCCAAATGAGGAGTATTAACCTAACATTGTAGGTCTTTTGGGAAAATTCATGTATATCTTCAATACAAAGGGTCAACATTTCCATATGATTGTCAGCTTTTCCTCCCAGATACATATACTTTAAGTGCATATAATTAGATGTATAAAGTTTACATTGAGGTTAAATGTAAAAAAGTTCGATTTTGCCATAAAATTTGTATTATATCGCGAATTCCGAAGGATTACACTTATTGGATATCAGAAGGATATTTATAATTCAATTTGGTGTGTCTGATATGCTCTAAGGTCTAACAAAAATACTGTGCAAAGGTGGGTGACCGAACATCAAGTATTAAAGCTAAAACATCAAGTATTAAAGCTAAAAGATATTTTACTCTTCCATCAAGCAACATTGATTGAATACACGACGTTGTCTATATACTTGTATGTTAGACTTGCGTTCACATGCAGCGGAAAAGGCTTGTCATGAGTTGGCCCAGAGGAGTGGGCCCAAAGGAGTGGGCCATAGACCTCTTCCCATATATCCCACTTTACATCACTCTATAGGGATCTCGCACTCTCATTTCCACGTACGAATTTGATAGAGGTTCATCATTTGTGATATTTAAATGGTAAAATGAGAACCTGCAAAAATATTGCATTATGGGATACTATAGAGAGTACATATAGACGAGAAGTGCGTGAATGAAAGCCTTGATTCTCATGCATTATTAAACACATACCATGTTCTAAATATCAGTAAATTCAATGAAATATTTACATGGTAAGGGTTAAATTCAGGTTGGCATTTCGTACTAGAGTTGAGCATAGCATATATTTGCATCAGGCAAATCGTGTATCCTACTAAACTCTCAAGGGACGTCGTAATGAAGTACACGAAAACCAATAATGGAATGATAGAGAGGAGACTAACGCGAAGGCACACACTTGATCGAAATTAATATTTCATATTAGATTTTCTCTATACAATACAAAACAGTTTCTTTACGATTACGTTTGAAAAAAAAAGAGATATGGGAACGACGGAGAGACACAGACTGTCAGAGAAAGAGAGGGAGAGAGAGAGTGAGAGAGAAAGAGGGAACATTTCTACCCGCCATTTCTACTGGAACATCAAGAGACAGCGTAATTTCTTCATTAACAAACCAGTCAAGCTAAAACACAGTAATAATGTCATCATTACATGTCAATGGTTAAATGCCGTACTTAATCCGACATTTAATTGCTAAGACATTTCTGCTAACATAGTTTCCATTTTAATTTTCCACAATGATTGTACATTCAATGTGTATTAGGTCCCACCATATCTACATGTTTTAAGATATATATATTCTTTCCATTCATACCATAAGAAGCACAACATGTCATTGTGCTAGTAGTAAATTCGGATTTACTACTTGTTCTTGGATTGATACACAACATTGTGGTATTATTTAAAAATATGTAGACTTCTTTTTATGGAAAAAGTCATTTGAAGTATTTAACAAGAATGTGGCTGAGGTCTACCTAGTAAATTCCAGTTTTCATCATTCAGCGATGGCTTTGATTATAGGTTTTGAAAATCGTCTTAGTTTATGTCACAACTACATTGCATGGTTTGGTTAAAGGGTTCAGGTTCGACACATTTATTATGTGAAGAGAATTATGATGATGAGGTTAGCTGTTGGCTGTATACTTCCATAAGCTGATTAGTGGAATCACCTCTCCGCAAAAACACAATCAACATTTTCCTATTGAATTATTTTTCTTTTAAATTCGAACACTTTGCTGTAAATATTTTCACAACTGAAGTATCCCTATTCCCCCATATCATTGTGAAGCTAATTATATACGGGAAATAATTCTCAAGTAATGTTGATTATATCCCACAATTCACAGGTTTATTATGACGTCAGAATTATCCTGATGCTGCACGCGCATTATGCATGCAAAGAAATAGATGATATTAGGATGACTGAAACTATGAATTATGGGATGCATAACATTGCGTTGATTGATAGGTGATACATGGCATATTCCGTCATCTCATAGGACAAAATAAATTTGCAGATGGGGGATCTAACCCCATCGTGGCTTAAAGCCAGCGAACGTTCATGTTTTTTTGGTGTCATAAATTCATTATAAAATACTCAAATATTGCATGCATTTGCATATTCTCATGACATTCTAAAATTATGTCGATGTGTTTGAGATGTAATTTTATAGCACTCGTATATAAATTGGAAAGTATAAGCTAATATAATATAGAAAGAAAAAAACAGAATTTGCATTAAATGCGACGCTTTGCCCAAACCTCAAAGTAATCACAACTAATGCATGCACAGTTTCTATGCGGACGGATCCCTTGCACACACACGTAAATACAAAGTTCCTTACCCCATATGTTTGTACATCTTCAAAATGACCTTTGAGTGCAGTAGGTACACAAACTCATATGCCACAACTGAAGGTCGATTTTTAAGCTATCAGGTTTGATTGGAGGTTAGTGGAAGATGTTATAGAGACGATGTTGTTTTGCATATTATATCACTGACCCGATCTACGTTCTTCAATTACCGTGTCGGGAAAACTATGACAAATCCATATTTCATAATCATAATGAAAAATCTTCCCTGTTCGTTGGGACCTATACCTAGATAACGAGAAACTGGTTTAGACGTTTTTAATCACATTTTCTATCGTCGTTGCAACAAGCAATGTTTTAGTATTGCATGAGAAATTATTTAACGGCAGTCTACATGATCAAAATAGCGTTGTTATTGATTATATCATAATAAATAGAAATGAAATTTCAACATATTTGCAGGATAATCTATCCCATCGTGTATTCGAATATTCTATTGTGTATCTGCTTTCAGTGATTTACTCTTAAATGCTGCATTTTTGATTAATAATTATGTTGATCCAAAGTTTGGTAACTCTGCATTAATATCACATTTGTTTCTTTCCCGTGATGTTAACAATCTTTTGAAATTTGTGATGATGTTATATGGATGTATGGGGTGGGGTGGGGTGCGGATGAGATGTGAGATGATATAGTGTGATGTTTGCACAATGCATTTTTGCAAGGACATTCAAAGTATGGAAAGTTTACATTAGTATCACATTTGTTACCATAGGGCTATTCCAGTTGAAACCCATACACCTCTTACGGAAGTCTTTAGACATGACCTTGATATTCCACACAGGGAGTGTGAATATCAAATGAGGCTACCTGAATAGGTCATGTCTTCCATAGGGGTGTATGTAAATTAACTGGAATAGCCCAAAAGTTTCCGTGATGTTAGCTATCATTTGAAATATTTGCATGTTAATGTTGTTATGGGGGTGTTGGGGATGGGTATGAGCTGATGTAGAGTGGTTGTATTTTTGCGAGGAAATCCAAACTATGGAAAGTTTACATTAATATCACATTTGTTAACATTACAATGTAATGTAGGTTAATTAAAACAGTCAATGATACAATATTATGTATCTCAGTATTGTGTGTTTATTTGTGTGGAAGATTGGGTGTGGGTATGGGGTGGGTTTGTGCCGTTAACCGTACACTGAATTTACACCAATTAGTGTACTATAGGTGTATTTTTACTGGATTTTAAATTTCACTACAGAAAACACAAATCTTAATATAAAAAAGCAGTAAGAATATACACACACCTACTTCAGCACGGGCTTCAACACGCTTATACACACAAATAGACACACCCCACACCCGTCTTCAGAATCGGGTAATCTCATTATGTGTGCCTTTGTCGTGAGTGACAAACGAGGTCGTTTTACTACAGGGAAACTTGTTACCTCAGATCAATTACGTTATATAATATCAATGTGGTGCTGACCACTTCTCAAACAATTTCAATAAATTACATGCTTGTTATTCTTCTCCATTTCTTGATGTCAAAAAACAATCAGAAAATTACATTTCATTCGATGTTATCGGTTCGTTAACATAAACCAACTCTATTTGAAACTTACTCCAGTGTTACCCTTCCTCTGTAGAAGATTCAGCTTGAATTTTTCTCATTGGGTGTATGAAATTCAGATGGAGCTACCTATATGTACATATTTCATTTGAACTTCATACTACCCTGTGGAAGAGATTTCCAAAATCTTCCACAGGGAGAGTGTGGACTTAAAATGGAATATTCGTAAATACAAGTCTCGCAAGGGGACATGCCTCGATGTATTGAAGGGAATAGCCTCGATTAAGGTTAGCCGAGAGTTTTTCATGCGCTTGATTTCAGAGGGGCGTAAGTTCATAACAGAAACAGCCATGCAGAAAATGAACAAGCGTACCGGGACGTAGGCCTACTTACAATAGAATATCGATCCACGGTCAAGACATGAAAAGGCTATGAAACTTGGCTTAGCTCGTGCCCGGAGCTCGGATGCCGGGGGGGGTGGCACAAGCCATTTTCGGCAATTTTCACAAGGATTTTATAAATTTTAAAATTGATTGGGGCACTTCGTCAAGCTACGCCCTGGAAAATGTGTTGATTTTGAATTTATAGCCTTGATATCTTTGATGAAATCAATGCTGCTATTCCCCTGATTACAATGTAAGGGTAGGCAACAACAACAATATCAAAAAAGCAATTATTTGTAAATCGAATTTGGGATGAAAATCAACAAGACAGACTTAGCAGGCCTACAAAGTGAAAAACAATCAATCACGATTCACTGCACTCAGCGAATCAATCAAATAAAACTAAAAAGAAAGGAGCAAGAAAGAATAAAGAAATAGTGAAAAGAGAAAGAAAGAGAGAGAAAGAAAATGAACGAAAAAAAAGAAAGAAAGAAAGAAATGAAAGAAATGAAAAAAAAGAAATGATAAAAGAAAGGAGAAAGAAAAGAGGAAAGAAAGGAAGTAAAAATGAGAAAAGAGAAAAAAGAAAAAAAATTCAGCCACACGGAGACTCGAACCCACAAAAATAGTTCATATTAGATTCCCAGTCCAACGCTCTATCCACTCTGCCACAGATCAAATTACACAAATTGACTGTTCTCAAAGCGGATGATATAACTATAATTGGATGCAATTACATATGATTACAATCGCGTCCGCATTATGGCTCTTAGAATAAACACGCATGTCGGCGCTGAAATTTTGAACGAACTGATGGAGGAAAACCTCGTTTTTGCAAAACTAGCTTCAATTTGGAGTGAAAATCAAATGGAATAGCAATTGGCAGAATGTTGAGAAATAATGTAGGTATTCAGATGTCTAAATTAACGTCTCGTAATCAAGATATCGATAATTTCACAAACCAGCTTTTTCTCAAGCAAATTCTCAAAAATTTTCCCCCAAAACGGGCTTTTAAAATTTAATCGGTACTGTATTTGGTTCTTCCCCATGGCAACATTATTTCTTTGATCGATTTGTAATACAATACGAAAAGAAGAAAACAATCGCTCGGTGTGGATTTATACGGAGCGCACATTTGAAAAAAACCTCATGGAACGTGTTTTTGATCTTGTGAACATGGTGGGTAAAAATGCTTTAAACGAAGGATTTTAAAATTTATTCTAATAATTTGTATATAACACACACAAAATGTTAAGCTACATCCAATGCACCAACATTTCACTCGCTGCGATATTTGATTACTGAGACAACTCTGTTTTAGAGAACAACTTTATACGTCTTTTATACGTTTTTTATACGTCTCTTTGTGTAACCTTAAGCATGCTTTTTTTAAAATCATGTCTTCATAAATGTGCTTTTATTTTGATTATTTTGCTGCCGAATTCTCTTAATGTAATGCAAGTATTATAATACTTGCATTACATTAAGAGAATTTGGATGGAATGAGTAAGATGTCATAACTTAAACTTTAAAAAGTTTAAGTTATGACATTTTACTCATTCCATCAACCAACGTTGACTGAATACACGACGTTTTCTATATACTTGTATGTTAGACTTGCGTTCACATGCAGCGGAAAAAGCTTGTCATAAGCATGATGAGTGGGTCCAAAGGAGTGGGCCATAGACCACTTCCCATATATCCCACTTTTAAATCACTCTATAGGGATCTCGCACTCTCATTTCCACGCACAAATGTGATAGAGAGTCATTCATGAATTGTGACATTCGAATGGTAAAATGAGACCCTGCAAAAATATTGCATTGTGGGATACCATAGAGAGTTTCTAAAGACGTGAAGTGCGGGAATCAAAGCCTTGATTCTCATGCATTATTAAACACATACCATGTTCTAAATATCAGTAAATTCAATGAAATATTTACATGGTAAGGGTTAAATTCAGGTTGGCATTTCGTACTAGAGTTGAGCATCGCATATATTTGCATCAGGCAAATCGTGTATCCTACTATACTCTCAAGGGACGTCGTAATGAAGTACACGAAAACCAATAATGGAATGATAGAGAGGAGACTAACGCGAAGGCACACACTTGATCGAAATTAATATTTCATATTAGATTTTCTCTATACAATACAAAACAGTTTCTTTACGATTACGTTTGAGAAAAATGAGATACGGGAACGACGGAGAGACACAGGCTGTCAGAGAAAAGAGAGGGAGAGAGAGCGAGAGAGAAAGAGCGAACATTTCTACCCGCCATTTCTATTGGAACATCAAGAGACCGCGTAATTTCTTCATTAACAAACCAGTCAAGCTAAAACACAGTAATAATGTCATCATTACATGTCAATGGTTAAATGCCGTACTTAATCCGACATTTAATTGCTAACACATTTCTGCTAACATAGTTTCCACTTTAATTTTCCACAATGATTGTTAAAAATTTACATTCAATGTGTATTATGTCCCACCATATCTACATGCATTAAGATATATTCTTTCCATTCATACCAAAATAAGCACATCATGTCATTGTCCTAGTATTAAACTCGGATTTACTACTTGTGCTTGGATTGATACACAACATTGTGGTATTATTTTTTTTTTTTAAATGTAGACTTCTTTTTAAAGGAAAAAAGTCATTTGAATATTTTAACAAGAATGTGGCTGAAGTCTACCTAGTAAATTCCAGTTTTCATCATTCAGCGATGGCTTTGATTATAGCTTTTGAAAATCGTCTTAGTTTATGTGACACCTACATTGCATGGTTTGGTTAAAGGGTTCAGTTTCGACACATTTATTATGTGGAGAGAATTATGATGATGGGGTTAGCTATTGGCTGTACACTTCCATAAGCTGATTAGTGGAATCACTTCTCCGCAGAAGCACAATCAACATTTTCCTATTGAATTATTTTTCTTTTAAATTCGAACACTTTGCTGTAAATATTTTCACAACTGAAGTATCCCCATTCCCCCATATCTTTGTGAAGCTAATATATATATGGAAAATAATTCTCAAGTTATGTTGACCATATCCCACAATCCACAGGTTCATTATGACGTTATAATTATCCTGATGCTGCACGCGAATTATGCAGGCAAAGAAACAGATGAAATTAGGATGACTGAAACAATGAATTATGGGATGCATAACATTGCGTTGATTGATAGGTGATACATGGCATATTCCGTCATCTCATAGGACAAAATAAATTTGCAGATGGGGGACCTAACCCCATCGTGGCTAAAAGCCAGCGAACGTTCATTTTTTTTGGTGTCATAAATTCATTATAAAATACTCAAATATTGCATGCATTTGCATATTCTCATGACATTCTAAAATTATGTCGATGTGTTTGAGGTGTAATTTTATAGCACTCGTATATAGATTGGAAAGTATAAGCTAATATAATATAGAAAAAACAAACAGAATTTGCATTAAATGCGACGCCTTGCGCAAACCTCAAAGTAATCACAACTAATGCATGCACAGTTTCTATGCGGACGGATCCCTTGCACACACACATAAATACAAAGTTCCTTACCCCATATGTTTGTACATCTTCAAAATGACCTTTGAGTGCAGTAGGTACACAAACTCATATGCCACAACTGAAGGTCGATTTTTAAGCTATCAGTCTTGATTGGAGGTTAGTGGAAGATGTTATAGAGACGATGTTGTTTTGCATATTATCTCACTGACCCGATCTACGTTCTTCAATTACCGTATCGGGAAAAATATGACAAATCCATATTTCATAATCATAATGAAAAATCTTCCCTGTTCGTTGGAGCCTATACCTAGATAACGTGAAACTGGTTTAGACGTTTTTAATCACATTTTCTATCGTCGTTGCAACAAGCAATATTTTAGTGTTGCATTCGAAATTATTTAACAGCAGTCTACATGATCAAAAAAGCGTTCTTATTGATGATATCATAATAAATAGAAATTAAATTCATTGACGAAATTTCAACATATTTGCAAGATAATCTATCCCATCATGCATTCAAAAGTCCTATTGCGTATGTGCTTTAAGTGATTTACTCTTAAATGCTACACTGTGATTCGAAAGTTGGTAACTCTGCATTAACATCACATTTGTTTCTTTCCCGCGATGTTAGCAATCATTTGAAATTTGTGATGATGTTATATGGATGTATGGAGTGGGTTGGGGATGAAGTGTGAGATGATATAGTATGATTTTTGCAGAATGCATTTTTGCAAGGACATTCAAAGTATGGAAAGTCTATAGTATCACATTTGTTACCATAGGGCTATTCCAGTTGAAACCCATACACCTCTTACGGAAGTCTTTAGACATGACCTTGATATTTCACACAGGGAGTGTGAATATCAAATGAGGCTACCTGAATAGGTCATGTCTTCCATAGGGGTGTATGTAAATTAACTGAAATAACCCAAAAGTTTCCGTGATGTTAGCTATCATTTGAAATTTTTGCAGGTTAATGTTGTTATGGGGGTTTGGCGATGGGTGTGAGGTGTTTTAGAGTGATTTTATTTTCGCGAGGAAATCCAAAGTATGGAAGTTTACATTGATATCACATTTGTTAACATTACAATGTTAAGTAGGTTAATTATAATATAATAATAATAATAATAATAATAATGATAATAATGATACAATGTTATATGTCTCAGTATTGTGTGTTTTTGTGTGTGGAAGATGGGATGTGGGTATGGGATGGGCGAGTGAAGACGGGTGGGGGTGTGTTCCTATTTCTGTGTAAAAAAAGTATTGAAGTAGGTGTGTGTATATTCTTACTGCAGGTTTATATTAAGACTTGTGTGTTTTCTGTAGCGAAATTTAAAATCCAGTAAACAAATGCACCTATATATAGTACACTAATTGGTGTAAATTCAGTGTACGGTTAACGGCAGGATCGGATAATCTCATTATGTGTGCCGTTGTCGTGAGTGACAAACGAGGTCGTTTTACTACAGGGAAACTTGTTACCTCAGATCAATTACGCTATATAATATCAATGTGGCGCTGACCACTTCTCAAAACAATTTCAATAAATTACATGCTTGTTATTCTTCTCCATTTTCTTGATGTCGAAAAACAATCAAAAAATTACATTTCATTCGATGTTATCGGTTCGTTAGCATAAACCAACTCTTACTCCAGCGTTACCCTTCCTCTGTAGAAGATTCAGCTTGAATTTTTCTCATTGGGTGTATGAAATTCAGATGGAATAGTGCATATTCTCAGTCATCCAGTCGTTAAAATCACAAAGTTTTGAATTAAATCAAATACTGGAACTTACATTTTTTGCAACTTGCTACGTTGCGTCTGAAACCATCAGACTTCATCAAAATTCAGATGGAGCTACTAAATGTATATATTTCATTTGAACTTCATACTCCCCTGTGGAAAATATTTCCAAAATCTTCCACAGGGAGAGTGTGGACTTAAAATGGAATATTCCTAAATACAAGTCTCGCAAGAGGACATGCCTCGATGTATTGAAGGAAATAGCCTCGAATTTTTAAAATTATGTCTTCATAAATGTGCTTCTATTTTGATTATTTTGCTGCCGAAATTTCTTAATGTAATGCAAGTATTTTAATACTTGCATTACATTAAGAGAATTTGGAATGATGGAATGAATAAGATATCATAACTTAAACTTTAAACAGTTTAAGTTATGACATTTTATTCATTCCATCAACCAACGTTGACTGAATACACGACGTTTTCTATATACTTGTATGATAGACTTGCGTTCACATGCAGCGGAAAAAGTTTGTCATAAGCATGATGAGTGGGTCCAAAGGAGTGGGCCATAGACCACTTCCCATATATCCCACTTTTACATCACTCTATAGGGATCTCGCACTCTCGTTTCAACGCACAAATGTGATAGAGAGTCATTCATGAATTGTGACATTCGAATGGTAAAATGAGAACATGCAAAAATATTGCATTGTGGGATACCATAGAGAGTTTCTAAAGACGTGAAGTGCGTGAATCAAAGCCTTGATTCTCATGCATTATTAAACACATACCATGTTCTAAATATCAGTAAATTCAATGAAATATTTACATGGTAAGGGTTAAATTCAGGTTGGCATTTCGTACTAGAGTTGAGCATAGCATATATTTGCATCAGGCAAATCGTGTATCCTACTATACTCTCAAGGGACGTCATAATGAAGTACACGAAAACCAATAATGGAATGATAGAGAGGAGACTAACGCGAAGGCACACACTTGATCGAAATTAATATTTCATATTAGATTTTCTCTATACAATACAAAACAGTTTCTTTACGATTACGTTTGAAAAAAAAAGAGAGATGGGAACGACGGAGAGACACAGACTGTCAGAGAAAAGAGAGAGAGAGAGAGCGAGAGAGAAAGAGGGAACATTTCTACCCGCCATTTCTACTGGAACATCAAGAGACTGCGCGTAATTTCTTCATTAACAAACCAGTCAAGCTAAAACACAGTAATAATGTCATCATTACATGTCAGTGGTTAAATGCCGTACTTAATCCGACATTTAACCGGTAACACAATTCTGCTAACATAGTTTCCACTTTAATTTTCCACAATAATTGTGAAATGTGTATGTGTATTAGGTCTCACCATAGCTATTAAGATATATTATTTCCATTCATACCAAAATAAGCACATGTGCTAGTAGTAAACCGGGATTTACTACTTTGGAGGATTGATACACTACACTCTCATATTATTTAAAAATCAAAATGTGGACTTCTTTGAAGAATTTAACAAGAATGTGGCTGAGGTCTGCCTAGTAAATTCCAGTTTCCATCATTCAGCGATGGCTTTGATTATAGGTTTTGAAAATCGTCTTAGTTTATGTCACAACTACATTGCATGGTTTGGTATTAAGGGATCAGGTTCGACACATTTATTATGTGAAGAGAATTATGATGATGAGGTTAGTTATTGGCTGTACACTTGCATTAAGCCGATTAGTGGAATCATCTCTCCGCAAAAGCACAATCAACATTTTCCAATTGAATTATTTTTCTTTTAGATTAGAATATATTTTGTTGTAAATATTTTTACATCTGAAGTATCCCCATTCCCCCGTATCATTGTGAAGCTAATATATATGGGAAATAATTCTCAAGTAATGTTGATCATATCCCACAATCCACAGGTTCATTATGATAAGGATAATGAACTGAGTGCAATGCATTCGTCAAGATAATCGCACGCGCCGTGGAGTTATTGCATTTAGCTCGAGAGCCGATAGGCTCAAGAGCTAAATGCAATAACTCCATGGCAAGTGCAATTATCTTGACGAATGCATTTACACGAGTACATTATCCGTCATACACTTTGAGTGTAGGCCTATTAAAACAATAGGCAATATTAATTGCTGCATTCATTATATTAGTTTTAATATTAGGGAAAATATCTTACATTTTAAAAACACCGTCAGGACATTGACCAGCTACGTAGCATTTAACTGGTAAAGAAAATCAATTCCTGTATAAGTTAGCTATCAATGGTATCGATTGCGCCATACGTCATACTTTAGTAACTTATTCACGCATGGTTTGTAACCAATTGACTTTATGTTGTGATCATTTAGAGCACTGAACCAGTTCATCTGGAAACGATCGATTTAGATGTCCGACTAGTACTACGGTGAATATCAACTGGACTTTATAGCTCTATAATTTGAACTTTAAAATCTACTTATATTAAAACACACGACATTGGGATTTAACAATTTGTTCAGTATTATCATAGGCCTTCAAACACATGTGTTTGAAGGCCTATGGTATTATAAAGCATGATCATGATATTATGCGCTAGTGTGTGTTTCCCAGGCCCGGCTATGTTATTTTAGATATAGGCCTACATGTACATTTGTAAAATGCTGAATATTTTGCAATGGTGTCATCTTGTATAATTATGATCCACCTGTTTTTAGCCCTTTTTAATTAATAGAAGCTCGATTATTCTCATTTGATGTTTGATTTATTTGAGGTCATTAATCATAATTTATGACAATGATATTTGCATAATAGGGTGCAACTCTACTAGTCTTATTACAAGACTGCCCTACCCCAACCCTAAACCTAAACTCCGTAAACGAGGACTGGACTCAAGTCTAGCGAGTTGCACCCTATTCGGTAATTGTACCCTATTATAGAACACCGTTTGTAACTATACCATTTTAACACCACAGAATGTATATTCGTACTTTTTGATGGTATATATATCGAACAGACAATTATATAGTTATGTGACCTCTGTGTCGAAAGCGTCACCTAACTCTACTATATGGTTATGTGAAAGTAGTATTTCTAGTATTTGAGCGTGCACGTATTATCTAGAATCTATTGTTTAGCGTGCAGGTTTTAGATAATGCATTGTTTAGCGTGCAGGTTTATATAATTTGGGCTGTGAAGGGTAGTTCGCGAAAATAATGCACGGGAGAAGAATACATAACGATGAATAGAAACGGGCACTAGAAGTGTATGACGTCATAATTATCTTGATGCTGTACGTGCATTATGCATGCAAAGAAATGGATGATATTAGGATGACTGAAACAATGAATTATGGGATGCATAACATTACGTTGATTGATAGGTGATACATGGCATATTCCGTCATCTCATAGGACAAAATAAATTTGCAGATGGGAGATCTAACCCCATCGTGGCTAAAAGCCAGCGAACGTTCATTTTTTTCTGGTGTCACAAATTCATTATAAAATACTCAAATATTACGTGCATTTGCATATTCTCATGACATTCTTAAATTATGTCGATGTGTTTGAGATGTAATTTTATAGCACTCGTATATATATTGGAAAGTATAAGCTAATATAATACAGGAAAAAACCCCAGAATTTGCATTAAATGCGACGCCTTGCGCAAACCTCAAAGTAATCACAACTAATGCATGCACAGTTTCTATGAGGAAGGATCCCTTGCACACATACCTAAATACAAAGTTCTTTACCCCATATATGTTTGTACATCCTTAAAATGCCCTTTGAGTGCAGTAGGTACACAAACTCATATTCCACAACTGGAGGCCAATCTTTAAGCTATCAGTCTTGATTGGACGTTAGGTGGAAGATGTTATAGAGACGATGTTGTTTTGCATATTATCTCACTGACCCGATTTACCGTGTCACGAAAAATATGACAAATCCATATTTCATAATCATAATGAAAAATCTTCCCTTTTCGTTGGAGCCTATACCTAGATAACGAGAAACTGGTTTAGACGTTTTTAATCACATTTTCTAGCGTCGTCGCATCAAGCAATATTTTAGTGTTGCATGAGATATTCTTCAATGGCATTCTACATATGATCAGCGAAACGTTGTTATTGATGATATCATAATAAATAGAAAACTCAATTTATTTATGAAAATTCGACATTTTCTAGTTAATACATTAAAGTGTGGAATATCATTATACTTTTAAAAAACCCTATTGTGTATGTGCTTTAAGTACATTTATTATTCTTAAACACTGCATTGTGATTAATAATAAATTATGTTGATCCAAAGTTTGATAAGTCTACACTAATATCACATTTGTTTCTTTCACGTGATGTTAGGAAACATTTGAAGATTGTGATTATGCTATATGGGTGTATGGGGTGGGGATGGGATGTGAACTGATGTAGTGTGATTTGTTGCACAATGTATTTTTGCAGGAAATCCAAAGTATGGAAAGTTTACATTTGTATCACATTAATTTGTTCACATTGGGCTATTCCAGTTGAAACCCATACACCCCTTATCATGCTTATGGAAGACACATGACATTTATCTTTCACACAGGGTGTGTGACTTTACCTGAATGCTGACTCCATTTAAAATCTCAAACTTCCAATTTCCACTCACGAATTTGATAGAGGATCATGAATTGTGACATTCGAATGATAAAATGAGAACCTGCTAAAATATTGCATTGTGGGATACTATAGAGAGTTCTCAAAGACGAGAAATGCGTGAGTCAAAGTCTTGATTCTCATGCATTATTAAACACATACATGTTCTAAATATCAGTAAATTCAATGAAATATTTACATGGTAAGGGTTAAATTCAGGTTGGCATTTCGTACTAGAGTTGAGCATAGCATATATTTGCATCAGACAAATCGTGTATCCTACTATACTCTCAAGGGACGTCGTAATGAAGTACACGAAAACCAATAATGGAATGATAGAGAGGAGACTAACGCGAAGGCACACACTTGATCGAAATTAATATTTCATATTAGATTTTCTCTATACAATACAAAACAGTTTCTTTACGATTACGTTTGAGAAAAATGAGATACGGGAACGATGGAGAGACACAGGCTGTCAGAGAAAAGAGAGAGAGAGAGCGAGAGAGAAAGAGGGAACATTTCTACCCGCCATTTCTGCTGGAATATCAAGAGACCGCGTAATTTCTTCATTAACAAACCAGCCATGCTAAAACACAGTAATAATGTCATCATTACATGTCAATGGTTAAATGCCGTACTTAATCCAACATTAAATTGCTAACACATTTCTGCTAACATAGTTTCCACTTTCCACAATGATTGTTAAATTTACATTCAATGGGTATTAGGTCTCACCATAGCTATTAAGATAATTCTTTCCACTCATACCAAAATAAGCACAACATGTGCTAGTTGATACACAATTTTCTCGTATTATTTAAAAATAAAAAATGTAGACTTCTTTTTTAAGGAAAAAAGTCATTTGAAGAATTTTACAAGAATGTGGCTGAGGTCTGCCTAGTAAATTCCAGTTTTCATCATTCAGCGATGGCGGTGATTATAGGTTTTGAAAATCTTCTTAGTTTATGTCACACCTACATTGCATGGTTTGGTTAAAGGGTTCAGGTTCGACACATTTATTATGTAGAGAGAATTATGATGACGAGGTTAGCTGTTGGCTGTACACTTCCATAAGCTGATTAGTGGAATCACCTCTCCGCAAAAACACAATCAACATTTCCCTATTGAATTATTTTTCTTTTAGATTCGAACATATTTTGCTGTAAATATTTTCACAACTGAAGTATCCCCATTCCCCCCATATCTTTGTGAAGCTAATATATATATGGAAAATAATTCTCAAGTTATGTTGACCATATCCCACAATCCACAGGTTCATTATGACGTCATAATTATCTTGATGCTGCACGCGCATTATGCAGGCAAAGAAACAGATGAAATTAGGATGACTGAAACTATGAATTATGGGATGCATAACATTGCGTTGATTGATAGGTGATACATGGCATATTCCGTCATCTCATAGGACAAAATAAATTTGCAGATGGGGACCTAACCCCATCGTGGCTAAAAGCCAACGAACGTTCATGTTTTTTTGGTGTCATAAATTCATTATAAAATACTCAAATATTGCATGCATTTGCATATTCTCATGACATTCTAAAATTATGTCGATGTGTTTGAGATGTAATTTTATAGCACTCGTATATAGATTGGAAAGTATAAGCTAATATAATATAGAAAGAAAAAAACAGAATTTGCATTAAATGCGACGCCTTGCGCAAACCTCAAAGTAATCACAACTAATGCATGCACAGTTTCTATGCGGACGGATCCCTTGCACACACACGTAAATACAAAGTTCCTTACCCCATATGTTTGTACATCTTCAAAATGACCTTTGAGTGCAGTAGGTACACAAACTCATATGCCACAACTGAAGGTCGATTTTTAAGCTATCAGGTTTGATTGGAGGTTAGTGGAAGATGTTATAGAGACGATGTTGTTTTGCATATTATATCACTGACCCGATCTACGTTCTTCAATTACCGTGTCGGGAAAACTATGACAAATCCATATTTCATAATCATAATGAAAAATCTTCCCTGTTCGTTGGGACATACCTAGATAACGAGAAACTGGTTTAGACGTTTTTAATCACATTTTCTATCGTCGTTGCAACAAGCAATGTTTTAGTATTGCATGAGAAATTATTTAACGGCAGTCTACATGATCAAAATAGCGTTGTTATTGATTATATCATAATAAATAGAAATGAAATTTCAACATATTTGCAGGATAATCTATCCCATCGTGTATTCGAATATTCTATTGTGCATCTGCTTTCAGTGATTTACTCTTAAATGCTGCATTTTTGATTAATAATTATGTTGATCCAAAGTTTGGTAACTCTGCATTAATATCACATTTGTTTCTTTCCCGTGATGTTAACAATCTTTTGAAATTTGTGATGATGTTATATGGATGTATGGGGTGGGGTGGGGTGCGGATGAGATGTGAGATGATATAGTGTGATGTTTGCACAATGCATTTTGCAAGGACATTCAAAGTATGGAAAGTTTACATTAGTATCACATTTGTTACCATAGGGCTATTCCAGTTGAAACCCATACACCTCTTACGGAAGTCTTTAGACATGACCTTGATATTCCACACAGGGAGTGTGAATATCAAATGAGGCTACCTGAATAGGTCATGTCTTCCATAGGGGTGTATGTAAATTAACTGAAAAACCCAAAAGTTTCCGTGATGTTAGCTATCATTTGAAATTTTGCATGTTAATGTTGTTATGGGGGTGTGGTATGAGCTGATGTAGAGTGTATTTTTGCGAGGAAATCCAAAGTATGGAAAGTTTACATTGATATCACATTGTGTTAACATTGCAATGTAATGTATGTTAATTAAAACAGTCAATGATACAATATTATGTATCTCAGTATTGTGTGTTTATTTGTGTGGAAGATTGGGTGTGGGTATGGGGTGGGTTTGTGCCGTTAACCGTACACTGAATTTACACCAATTAGTGTACTATATGTGTATTTTTACTGGATTTTAAATTTCACTACAGAAAACACAAATCTTAATATAAAAAAGCAGTAAGAATATACACACACCTACTTCAGCACGGGCTTCAACACGCTTATACACACAAATAGACACACCCCACACCCGTCTTCAGGATCGGGTAATCTCATTATGTGTGCCTTTGTCGTGAGTGACAAACGAGGTCGTTTTACTACAGGAAACTTGTTACCTCAGATCAATTACGTTATATAATATCACAATGTGGTGCTGACCACTTCTCAAACAATTTCAATAAATTACATGCTTGTTATTCTTCTCCATTTCTTGATGTCAAAAACAATCAGAAAATTACATTTCATTCGATGTTATCGGTTCGTTAACATAAACCAACTCTATTTGAAACTTACTCCAGTGTTACCCTTCCTCTGTAGAAGATTCAGCTTGAATTTTTCTCATTCGGTGTATGAAATTCAGATGGAGCTACCTAATGTACATATTTCATTTGAACTTCATACTACCCTGTGGAAGAGATTTCCAAAATCTTCCACAGGGAGAGTGTGGACTTAAAATGGAATATTCGTAAATACAAGTCTCGCAAGGGGACATGCCTCGATGTATTGAAGGGAATAGCCTCGATTAAGCATGCTTTTTTAAATCATGTCTTCATAAATGTGCTTTTATTTTGATTATTTTGCTGCCGAATTCTCTTAATGTAATGCAAGTATTATAATACTTGCATTACATTAAGAGAATTTGGATGGAATGAGTAAGATGTCATAACTTAAACTTTAAAAAGTTTAAGTTATGACATTTTACTCATTCCATCAACCAACGTTGACTGAATACACGACGTTTTCTATATACTTGTATGTTAGACTTGCGTTCACATGCAGCGGAAAAAGCTTGTCATAAGCATGATGAGTGGCTCCAAAGGAGTGGGCCATAGACCACTTCCCATATATCCCACTTTTAAATCACTCTATAGGGATCTCGCACTCTCATTTCCACGCACAAATGTGATAGAGAGTCATTCATGAATTGTGACATTCGAATGGTAAAATGAGAACCTACAAAAATATTGCATTGTGGGATGCCATAGAGAGTTTCTAAAGACGTGAAGTGCGTGAATCAAAGCCTTGATTCTCATGCATTATTAAACACATACCATGTTCTAAATATCAGTAAATTCAATGAAATATTTACATGGTAAGAGTTAAATTCAGGTTGGCATTTCGTACTAAAGTTGAGCATAGCATATATTTGCATCAGGCAAATCGTGTATCCTACTATACTCTCAAGGGATGTCGTAATGAAGTACACGAAAACCAATAATGGAATGATAGAGAGGAGACTAACGCGAAGGCACACACTTGATCGAAATTAATATTTCATATTAGACTTTCTCTATACAATACAAAACTGTTTCTTTACGATTACGTTCGAGAAAAAAGAGATACGGGAAAGACGGAGAGACACAGACTGTCAGACAAAAGCGAGAGCTAGAGAGAAAGAGGGGACATTTCTGCCCGGCATTCTACTGGAACATCATGAGACCGCGTAATTTCTTCATTAACAAACCAGTCATGCTAAAACACAGTAATAATTATATGTCAATGGTTAAATGCCGTACTTAATCCGACATTCAATTGCTAACACATTTCTGCTAACATAGTTTCCACTTTAATTTTCCACAATGATTGTGAAATGTCCCGTGAAATGTGTATGTGTATTAGGTCTCACCATAGCTATTAAGATATATTATTTCCATTCATACCAAAATAAGCACATGTGCTAGTAGTAAACCGGGATTTACTACTTTGGATTGATACACTACAGTCTCATATTATTTAAAAATCAAAATATGGACTTCTTTGAAGAATTTAACAAGAATGTGGCTGAGGTCTACCTAGTAAATTCCAGTTTTCATCATTCAGCGATGGCTTTGATTATAGGTTTTGAAAATCGTCTTAGTTTATGTCACAACTACATTGCATGGTTTGGTATTAAGGGTTCAGGTTCGACACATTTATTATGTGAAGAGAATTATGATGATGATGTTAGTTATTGGCTGTACACTTCCATAAGCTGATTAGTGGAATCACCTCTCCGCAAAAACACAATCAACATTTTCCTATTGAATTATTTTTCTTTTAAATTCGAACACTTTGCTGTAAATATTTTCACAACTGAAGTATCCCTATTCCCCCATATCATTGTGAAGCTAATTATATATATGGGAAATAATTCTCAAGTAATGTTGATTATATCCCACAATTCACAGGTTTATTATGACGTCAGAATTATCCTGATGCTGCACGCGCATTATGCATGCAAAGAAACAGATGATATTAGGATGACTGAAACAATGAATTATGGGATGCATAACATTACGTTGATTGATAGGTGATACATGGCATATTCCGTCATCTCATAGGACAAAATAAATTTGCAGATGGGGACCTAACCCCATCGTGGCTAAAAGCCAGCGAACGTTCATGTTTTTTGGTGTCATAAATTCATTATAAAATACTCAAATATTGCATGCATTTGCATATTCTCCTGACATTCTAAAATTATGTCGATGTGTTTGAGATGTAATTTTATAGCACTCGTATATAGATTGGAAAGTACAAGCTAATATGTGACGTGTCATGTCAAAAGGAGACACTTTTGGGCAGGATATGAATTTTGAGTTTTTTACATATCTTAAATAAAGAGATATTTTGCTCCACAATGCTGTTTTCCCCAATGGAATCGGACATTCTTAAGCGAAGATATTGAGTTCGAAAGTTGTGGTATTATAAAATTGGAAATTGAGATATCGGCGTTCAAAAATATTATTGACAATGTTGAGAGTAGGAATTAACTTGAAAAATGTCTCAAAAACTACAAGATGCCAGTGATATTCCGGTCTGAAGCTATCAGACAATATTTTTAGCATTAAGAACATCACAAATTCGCAACAAACCCAAATTGTGAAAAAATCACACACCGGCAGATATTTGGCTATTTCTCCATTTATGATCCTGCCCAAAAGTGTCTCCTTTTGACATGACACGTCACATATAATACAGAAAAAACCCAGAATTTGCATTAAATGCGACGCCTTGCGCAAACCTCAAAGTAATCACAACTAATGCATGCACAGTTTCTATGCGGACGGATCCCTTGCACACACACCTAAATACAAAGTTCTTTAACCCATACATGTTTGTATATCCTTACAATGACCTTAGAGTGCAATAGGTACACAAACTCATATTCAACAACTGGAGGCCAATCTTTAAGCTATCAGTCTTGATTGGAGGTTAGTGGGAAATGTTTTAGAGATGATGTTGTTTTGCATATTATCTCAATGACCCGATCTACGTTTTCCAATTACCGTGTCATGAAAAATATGACAAATCCATATTTCATAATCACTATTCGTTGGGGGATACCTATATCTGTACCTAGACAACGAGAAACTGGTTTAGACGTTTTTAAATCACATTTTTAGCATCGTCGTCGTTAATTCATTGATGAAATTTCAATATTTTTCAGGTTAATCTATCCCATCATGCATTCAAAAAACCTTTTATGTATGTGCTTTAAGTGATTTACTCTTAAATGCTGCATTGTGGTTAATAATTATGCTGAATCAAAGTTTATAAGTCTGCATTAATATCGCATTTGTTTCTTTCACGTGATGTTGGCAATAATTTGAAATTTGTGATGATGTTATATGGATGTATGGGGTGGGGTGGGGTGCGGATGAGGTGTGAGATGATATAGTGTGATTTTTTGGACAATGTATTTTTGCAAGGAAATCCAAAGTATGAAAAGTTAAACTTTGTATCATATTTGTTAACATTGGGCTATTCCAGATGGAAACCCATACACCCCCTATGGAAGACATGACCATAATCTTCCACACAGGGAGTGTGAATATCAATTGAGGCTACCTGAATAGATGACTCTATTTAAAATTTACACCCCCTGTGTGGAAGATTAAGGTCATGTCTTTCATAGGGGTGTATGTATTTCAACTGGAATAGCCAAAAGGTTTCCGTGATGTTAGATATCATTTGTAATTTGTCAATGTTAATGTTGTTAGGGGTTTGGGGATGGGTGTGAGGTGTTGTAGAGTGATCTTATTTTCGCGAGGAAATCCAAAGTATGGAATGTTTACATTAACATCACATTTGTTAACATTGCAAGGTAGTGTATGTTAATTAAAACAGTCAATGATACAATATTATGTATCTCAGTATTGTGTGTTTATTTGTGTGGAAGATTGGGTGTGGGTATGGGGTGGGTTTGTGAAGACGGGTGTGGTGTGTGTCTATTTGTGTGTATAAGCGTGTTGAAGCCCGTGCTGTAGTAGGTGTGTGTATATTCTTACTGCTGTTTTATATTAAGATTTGTGTTTTCTGCAGTGAAATTTAAATTCCAGTAAAAATACACCTGTAGTACACTAATTGGTGTAAATTCAGTGTACGGTTAACGGCAGGATCGGGTAATCTCATTATGTGTGCCTTTGTCATGAGTGACAAACGAGGTCATTTTACTACAGGGAAACTTGTTACCTCAGATCAATTACGCTATATAATATCAATGTGGTGTTGACCGCTTCTCAAACAATTTCATTAAAATACATGCATTCTGCTTCTTCTTCTTACACTGTAAAAAATATATTACTCAACACTGACTAAAAAGGTCACAGCTCAACAGTTGAGTACAAATTACTCAACATTGAGCTCATTATAGGTCACAACTCAACTGTTGAGTAAAAAATTACTTAACATTGAGTAATTTTTACTCATTTGTTGAGTTGTGACCTATAATGAGCTCAATGTTGAGTAATTTGTACTCAACTGTTGAGCTGTGACCTTTTTACTCAGTGTTGAGTAAAATATTTTTACAGTGTATTATTATTCTTGATGTCGAAAAACAATCAGCAAATCACATTTCATTCGATGTCATCCGCTCGTTCATGTGTTTATTTCATCTCCTTATGCTCAATCAAATAAACATTGGATAGTAATCAGATTGCAAAACGTTTTCATTAACTTCCTCGTCTGCAAAATATTATTCCTGCATGCACACTTCATTCCCAATCTTGAACAGTCAAGCAGCCCCTTCAAATACATCTCATCATTTTATTATCAATCACCACATCACAGTTGGTACAGACAAAACTTTAATTGAATTATTTCTAAACATTCTGATATTTGGTTTTGATTATTAATTTTTCGGGTTTTTGAAGTGATTTGTGCAGTAGATACCATATCTGAGCATCAAGCTTTTCATTAATGTCTCTCTGGATTAAATACCGAACGTGTTGACAGTGCAGAGCGCCATAAAGTGTTCAACTTCAAATGCTCATAAAAAACACACGTACTCAACACGTTCAATATATCAAGTGAACAATAAATCACAAATCGTCAAATATTTTCACAAGGAATAATGCACATTAGTATAGTAATGTATACTACAAAACCTCAGTAACAGGACTGGTTTACAACCCGTTCAATGTAAGCATCAAGGCTGCTAGCAATGTGATGTTATATTGCGATAACATAATAACCCTGATATTTGGAATACAATCGCATTTCTGGCACATATAAATATCATTTCAATCAAATGACTGCAATCATTGGATTTATTTAATGTCCTGCAGTTGTAATTGACACAGTTAATAAGCCTCTTGTTGTTCACATTTCATACAACGATAGTAATGCTAATCTAATTTCTAGTACTTTGCCATCAAAATAAAACTCCGCAACGTTATTGTTATGTCTGATATCTGTTCAGGTAAGCAAGTCTGTTCAGGTAAGCAAGAATATTTGATAATAGCAACAGTGTCGTACAGGCAACCCTTTCTAAGTTGTTTTTGTACATACTGCATCATTCGGGTTTAAAAACAAATAAACAAGGAACGTACATATAGACAAACACAAAATGACGAACTGAACCTCACGTATGAATGCCTCTCTATCTTATAATTTGAGAAGTATATCACTACTCACGCTGTACCAATACTATAGGTAACAAGTAGGAATAAAACAAGCTCGTCGTATATACATGTACAGGCGGTTAGGACCCACTCTAGTACAAAAATATCATCCCTAATTCCTGGATGAATTGATAAATTAGCCCAAATAACCTTCACTGTATATGACACAATGATATTTGAATTAAATACAAAATAATCCAAGACTAGTCCAAATTAATGCCATAAATGAATCTAAATTCCAACCTGGGTCTTGAATTTTCAATTAACCGGGGTAATCAAATGATTCATTTTAACATTCAATGCGCATTCCATTACAGAAGTCTTTCCATACTATGGCAACCTGATAGTTAATGACACCGAACTGACACACATGATCTTATATAAAGTCAGTCTCATCATGGGCCATTTTTCAGATAATGTTAACGTAAAAATGTTTCAGAAAAATTATTTAGATCCAGAACTAATATGTACATTGCTTGCGGCGTTTAACTGTGCAACGCTATTATTATTTATGATAATATTTTCACAGTGTATCTTTTTAAGCTGATTGTGAGTTAAGTCGTTACAGCGGCGACGGAATACTAAAAATTTTAACCAGTGAAAGTGGTCGTATTCGACGCGTAAAGAGAAACGACTTATCTTATTGGTCAATCTTTGGTTATTCATCGGTGATCGGATTCACAAGTGAGAATACGATGTTTGTCCATGCAGTGTATATCAATCATCCCCCTTCCATAGCGTGTGTATAATCTACTCAATTCAATTACACTAGCTCTGACTGCTGCTATATATTGCATGAGAATTCGAAAGGGGCGACCCACAACGGTTTCCTCGTAGCCAAATGGGTTTACTAACAATACACCACAGAAAGCTTAAATAGGCTGATGGTTTTTTATAATCAACAAATTGAAATTGATTTCGATGTCTAATATCAAATACGACTTAATTAATTAATATTCATGGATTACGTCGACCAAATAACCATAAGCTTAATGATATAGGTTAATCACTGCTATTCTATTGAATCAAGGAGCAATAGACATTTGCATTTCATTCCAATTGAACATATTAAAAAATAGACATTTGCAGTTCATTAAAAGTGTACTGCACATGAAAGCGAATAAATTTTGAAATTATCAGATATGTTCCAAATATTTATTATCTGGATTATGAGTTGTATGCAACAGAACAACTTTACATAATGGTAATTAGGGACACAAATAATTAATGCTTTTATAAACTAGAATGATTTTTCTGTGTATATAAATCTTTTGAATATAGAATCCAGCAAAATCGTTCTTTCAAGGCCACTATTTTGTTAACACGATACTCATTTTATCATGTCATTGCCATTCAAAAGTAAACAACTTAAACATTGAAATGTTTTATGCTGTTTATAAAATGATGATATTGATGACCTTTCTCCGATAGGCTTGGAAGCATTTCTAGTGTACAAAATGAATTCATAGGTTTGACAATGATATAAGTGTTTCAGATTTATAAGACGAATGAAATAACGAAATGATGCTATAATCACGTCATTGAAGAAGTACATGGTGTTGTTGCTACAGGCTGTCCGTGATCAATAAACTGGTAGATTCTAAAATCATAATTGTTCACTTTTGAAGTGAGCAATTAGAATTGCCAAGATAAGTTGCATTCAATAACTTAGAATTGCCAAGATAAGTTGCATTCAATAACTTATATACGTTTACTTGTACTGTCACTAATTATATTAACTTTCTTTTTCATTTTATGACCAATAATTGAATACTTTAATTGTGATAAACATCAGTATAAGTTCGAGTTAAACTGAATGCGTTCATCATGATTAAAACGCATTTTTATTTATCAAATATCGAATATGGCATAGTCTAGGGTATACCGAAATAGTTAATTCGTATCTCTGATATCACGTGGGATAGCCTGATGAGCACGACAGTGTCTTATCATTAATGTAGGATTAATGTAGGAAAGATAATTGTACAAATCGCCATTAGTGATAATTGATACCCACGGGAATCAGGAAGACAGGTTGTACAGCTACTCATTGATTAATAAGGCGAGGCGACAATTCCAATAATGCATCTACGTTTTCTGTTGCATGGAAAAACGACATCTGTAACACGACAGTTCGTCAAGATGGCCTCACTTAAGTGACCTAACAATGAAATACAAGCTCACTTTAATACGATGTTATTTCGTTCTACCTATACATTGACTCAGTGACGTAGCGTGAGTCATCCTATTGGGGTCACCGACGATGATTAGGGGCACCGGTCCTGATGGGGGCATACACCGTTTTTCGGAAATTTTCCTATGGGATTTTCTAAATTTTCAATGCGATTTGGGGGCACGTGCCCCTCGTGCCCCTATGACGCTACGCAACTGATTCGACAGAATACCCAGATAATGACAGTAGTGTCTTTATGTTTTATTAGCTTAAATAGGACACACATATGATCACCATTTTGAAAATTTATTATAGACTACGACATCCTTCTCCGAATCGACGAATGCTCATCAAATAAAAAACCCGCTCATTAATGTGTTTATTTCATCTCCTTATGCTCAATACAAATAATCATGGGATAACAATCAGAATTCTAAACGTTTTCATTAAATCCTCGTCTGCAAATTATTATTCCTGCATGCACACTTCATTCCCAGTCTTGAAAAGTCAAGCAGACCCTTCAAATACAACTCATCATTTTATTATCAGTCACCACATCACAGTTGGCACAGACAAAACTTTAATTGAACTATTTCTAAGAATTCTGATATTTGGTTTTGATTATTAATTTTTCAGGATTTTGAAGTGATTTGTGCAGTAGATACCATTTCCGAGCATCAACCTTTTCATTTAAGTCTCGCTGGATAAACACTGAATGTGTTGACAGTGCAGAGCACCACAAAGTGTTTAACTTCAAATGCACAGAAAAAACATACACATTCAGTTCAATGTATCAAGTTGGCAATAAATCACAAATCGTTAAATATTTTCACAAGGAATGATACACATTAGTATAGTAATTAATGTAAACTTCAAAATAGTACAAATGATCAGGTGGCAACCCGCGCAATGTAAACATTAATAATGCAAGACTGTCAGCAATGTGATGTTATATTGCGATAACATTATAACCCGAATACTATGAATACAATCTCATTTCTGACACATAATATCATTTCAATCAAATGACTGCAATCGGTGGATTTATTTTATGTCCTGCAGTTGTAATTGACACAGTTAATAAACCTCTTGTTGTTTACATTTTATACTACAATAATAATCCTAATCTAATATCTAATACTGTGCCATCGAAATAAAACTCCGCAATGTTATTGTTATGTCTGATATTTGTTCAACTAAGCAAGAATATTTAATATAACAACAGTATTATAGTGAACAGGCAACCCTTTATAAGTTGTTTTTGTACATCTTGCATCGTCAGCATCATTCTGGGGTAAAATTGTTCGGTCTTCTTTGATTGTTTTTAAATGAAGTTCAACCAATACTGAAAAATAATTATATTCAAACCATAAATTGGCAAATACGGTCCAACTTAATTGCGACTTTACGCTCATTTTATGGTAGCTAGTCACATATTATAAAATTGTGCATGTTAATGTAATAATTGGTTTATGGGGTGGGGGATGAGGTGTGAGCTGATGTTGATTTATGGTGTTTGTGAGGTATAGTATGTGCCGAACATTTTCTGCACAATGTATTTTTGCAAGGAAATCCAAAGTATGGAAAGTTTACATTAATATCACATTTGTTAACATTGCAATGTATAAATGTAAGTTTATTATAATAATTAATGATACAATATTATGTGTCTCTGCATTGTGCATTTGTTTGTGTTGAATATGGGGTGTGGGTATGGGGCGTGAGGAGGGGGGGGGGTGTGCTGTGAAGGTGGGTATGTGGTGTCTATTTGTGTGTATAGAAGTGGGTATATTCTTACTAGAGTTGTATATTGATATTATCTGCAGTGAAGTCTAAAATTCAGTAGAAAATAATCTCATTATGTGGGCCTTTGTCGTGAGTGACAAACGAGGTCGTTTTACTACAGGGAAACTTGTTTATACCTCAGATCAATTACGCTATATAATAACAATGTGGTGCTGAGTGAACACTTCTCAAACAATTTCAATAAATTATATGCATTTTTCTTTTTCTTTTTCCTCTTCTTCTTCTTCTTCTTCTTCTTCTTCTTCTTCTTCTTCTTCTTCTTCGTCTTCTTCTTCTTCTTTTTCTTCTTTTTCTTTTTCTTCTTCTTTTTCTTATTGATGTCGATAAACAATCAGAAAATCACATCATTCAATGTCATCCGCTCGTTTATTTATTTCATCTCCTTATGCTCAATACAAATAAACATTGGATAGTAATCAGATTTCTAAACGTTTTCATTAACTTCTTCGTCTGCAGATTATTATTCCTGCATGCACACTTCATTCCCAGTCTTGAAAAGTCAAGCAGACCCTTCAAATACATCTCATCATTTTATTATCAGTCACCACATCACAGTTGGCACAGACAAAACTTTAATTGAACTATTTCTAAACATTCTGATATTTGGTTATGATTATTAATTTTTCGGGTTTTTGAATTGATTTGTGCAGTAGATACCATATACCATATCTGAGCATCAAGCTTTTCATTAATGTCTCTCTTGATTAATACTGAACGTATTGACAGTGCAGAGCGCCATAAAGTGTTCAACTTCAAATGCTCATAAAAAACACATGTACTCAGTTCAATATATCAAGTTAGCAATAAATCACAAATCGTCAAATATTTTCACAAGGAATGATGCACATTAGTGTACACTACAAAATCTCAGTAACAGGACTGGTTGACAACCCGTGCAACGTAAGCATTAATAATGCAAGGCTGTCAGCAATGTGATGTTATATTGCGATAACATTATAACCCTGATACTTTGAATACAATCGCATTTCTGACACATAATATCATTTCAATCAAATGACTGCAATCATTGGATTTATTTTATGTCCTGCAGTTGTAATTGACACAGTTAATAAGCCTCTTGTTGTTCATATTTCATACAACGATAGTAATGCTAATCTAATTTCTAATACTGTGCAATCGAAATAAAACTCCGCAACGTTATTGTTATGTCTGATATCTGTTCAAGTAAGCAAGAATATTTAATAATAGCAACAATGTCAAGATGAACAGGCAACCCTTTCTAATAAGTTGTCTTTGTACATCTTGTATCATTCGGGTTTAAAGTTTTCAGGCGTCCTTAATTGGTCTGTTTTGATGTTTTGGGATTGCTTCTATAGAACAAATTAAACAAGTAAACAGATAAAATAAATCAAACAAAAACAAACAAACAACCGAAAGTAAACATACAGACAAGACAGTGCCCCTCTATCTTATTATTTGAGATGTATATGTTTACTGCTCATGCTGTACCAATGCTAACGGTAACAAGTGCATGTAGGAATCAAAAATATCGTCATACATATAGGCGGTTAGGAGTATAATAAATATCATCCATAATTCCTGAATAAATTGATAAATTAGCACAAAATAACCTTCACTGTACATGACACAATGTTATTTGAATTAAATACAAAATAATCCAAGACTAGTCCAAATTAATGCCATAAATGAATCTAAATTCCAACCTGGGTCTTCAGATAAGTTGAATTTTCAATTAACCGGGGTAATCAAATGATTCATTTTAACATTCAATGCGCATTCCATTACAGAAGTCTTTCCATACTATGGCAACCTGACACCGAACTGACACACATGATCTTATATACAAGTCAGTCTCATGGGCCATTTTTCAGATAATGTTAACGTAAAAATGTTTCAGAAAAATTATTTAGATCCAGAACTAATATGTACATTGCTTGCGGCGTTTAACTGTGCAACGCTATTATTATTTATGATAATATTTTCACAGTGTATCTTTTTAAGCTGATTGTGAGTTAAGTCGTTACAGCGGCGACGGAATACTAAAAATTTTAACCAGTAAAAGTGGTCGTATTCGACGCGTAAAGAGAAACGACTTATCTTATTGGTCAATCTTTGGTTATTCATCGGTGATCGGATTCACAAGTGAGAATACGATGTTTGTCCATGCAGTGTATATCAATCATCCCCCTTCCATAGCGTGTGTATAATCTACTCAATTCAATTACACTAGCTCTGACTGCTGCTATATATTGCATGAGAATTCGAAAGGGGCGACCCACAACGGTTTCCTCTTAGCCAAATGAATGTACTTACAATACACCACAGAAAGCTTAAATAGGCTGATGGTTTTTTATAATCAACAAATTGAAATTGATTTCGATGTCTAATATCAAATACGACTTAGTTAATTAATATTCATGGATTATGTCGACCAAATAACCATAAGCTTAATGCACAAATATTGGAACTGTGTTGTGTTGTGCTTAATGATATAGGTTAAACTGTCAACAACTGCTATTCTATTGAATCACGGGAAGCAAAAATAGACATTTGCAGTTCATTAAAAGTGTACTGCACATGAAAGCGAATAAATTTTGAAATTATCAGATATGTTCCAAATATTTATTATCTGGATTATGAGTTGTATGCAACAGAACAACTTTACATAATGGTAATTAGGGACACAAATAATTAATGCTTTTATAAACTAGAATGATTTTTCTGTGTATATAAATCTTTTGAATATAGAATCCAGCAAAATCGTTCTTTCAAGGCCACTATTTTGTTAACATGATACTCATTGTATCATGTCATTGCCATTTCAAAAGCAAACAACTTAAACATTGAAATGTTTTCGCTGTTTATAAAATGATGATATTGATGACCTTTCTCCGATAGGCATGGAAGCATTTCTAGTTTACAAAATGAATTCATAGGTTTGACAATGATGTCAGTGTTTCAGATTTATAAGACGAATAAAATAACGAAATGATGCTATAATCACGTCATTGAAGAAGTACATGGTGTTGTTGCTACAGGCTGTCCGTGATCAATAAACTGGTAGATTCTAAAATCATAATTGTTCACTTTTGAAGTGAGCAATTAGAATTGCCAAGATAAGTTGCATTCAATAACTTAGAATTGCCAAGATAAGTCGCATTCAATAACTTATACACGTTTACTTGTACTGTCACTAATTATATTAACTTTCTTTTTCATTTTATGACCAATAATTGAATACTTTAATTGTGATAAACATCAGTATAAGTTCGAGTTAAACTGAATGCGTTCATCATGATTAAAACGCATTTTTATTTATCAAATATCGAATATGGCATAGTCTAGGGTATACCGAAATAGTCAATTCATATCTCTGATATCACGTGGGATAGCCTGATGAGCACGACAGTATCTTATCATTAATGTAGGATTAATGTAGGAAAGACAATTGTACAAATCGCCATTAGTGATAATTGATACCCACGGGATTCAGGAAGACAGGTTGTACAGCTACTCATTGATTAATAAGGCGAGGCGACAATTCCAATAATGCATCTACGTTTTCTGTTGCATGGAAAAACGACATCTGTAACACGACAGTTCGTCAAGATGGCCTCACTTAAGTGACCTAACAATGAAATACAAGCTCACTTTAATACGATGTTATTTCGTTTTACCTATACATTGACTCAGTGACGTAGCGTGAGTCATCCTATTGGGGTCACCGACGATGATTAGGGGCACCGGTCCTGATGGAGGCATACACCGTTTTTCGGCAATTTTGCTATGGGATTTTCTAAATTTTCAATGCGATTTGGGCTACGCAACTGATTCGACAGAATACCCAGATAATGACAGTAATGTCTTTATGTTTTAACAGCTTAAATAGGACACACATATGATCACCATTTTGAAATTTTATTATAGACTGCGACATCCTTCTGCGAATCGAAGAATGATCATCAAAATAAAAACCCGCTCGTTCATGTGTTTATTTCATCTCCGTATGCTCAATACAAATAATCCTGAGATAACAATCAGATTTCTTAACGTTTTCATTAAATCCTCGTCTGCAAATTATTATTCCTGCACGCACACTTCATTCCCAATCTTGAACAGTCAAGCAGACCCTTCAAATACATCTCATCATTTTATTATCAGTCACCACATCACAGTTGGCACAGACAAAACTTGAATTATTTCTAAACATTCTGATATTTGGTTATGATTATTAATTTTTCGGGTTTTTGAAGTGATTTGTGCAGTAGATACCATTTCCGAGCATCAGCCTTTTCATTTAAGTCTCGCTGGATAAATACTGAATGTGTTGACAGTGCAGAGCGCCATAAAGTGTTTAACTTCAAATGCACAGAAAAAACATACACATTCAGTTCAATGTTTCAAGTTGGCAATAAATCACAAATCGTCAAATATTTTCACAAGGAATAATGCACATTAGTATAGCAATGTATACTATAAAATCTCATTGACAACCCGTGCAACGTAAGCATTAATAATGCAAGGCTGCCAGCAATGTGATGTTATACTGCGATAACATTATAACCCTGATATTTTGAATACATTTCTGACACATAATATCATTTCAATCAAATGACTGCAATCGGTGGATTTATTTAATGTCCTGCAGTTGTAATTGACACAGTTAATAAGCCTCTTGTTGTTCACATTTCATACAACGATAGTAATGCTAATCTAATTTCTCGTACTTTGCCATCGAAATAAAACTCCGCAACGTTATTGTTATGTCTGATATCTGTTCAGGTAAGCAAGTCTGTTCAGGTAAGCAAGAATATTTGATAATAGCAACAGTGTCGTACAGGCAACCCTTTCTAAGTTGTTTTTGTACATACTGCATCATTCGGGTTTAAAAACAAATAAACAAGGAACGTACATATAGACAAACACAAAATGACGAACTGAACCTCACGTATGAATGCCTCTCTATCTTATAATTTGAGAAGTATATCACTACTCACGCTGTACCAATACTATAGGTAACAAGTAGGAATAAAAAAAGCTCGTCGTATATACATGTACAGGCGGTTAGGACCCACTCTGGTTAGGAGTACAAAAATATCATCCCTAATTCCTGGATGAATTGATCAATTAGCCCAAATAACCTTCACTGTATATGACACAATGATATTTGAATTAAATACAAAATAATCCAAGACTAGTCCAAATTAATGCCATAAATGAATCTAAATTCCAACCTGGGTCTTCAGATAAGTTGAATTTTCAATTAACCGGGGTAATCAAATGATTCATTTTAACATTCAATGCGCATTCCATTACAGAAGTCTTTCCATACTATGGCAACCTGATAGTTAATGACACCGAACTGACACACATGATCTTATATAAAGTCAGTCTCATCATGGGCCATTTTTCAGATAATGTTAACGTAAAAATACTTCAGAAAAATTATTTAGATCCAGAACTAATATGTACATTGTTTGCGGCGTTTAACTGTGCAACGCTATTATTATTTATGATAATATTTTCACAGTGTATCTTTTTAAGCTGATTGTGAGTTCAGTCGTTACAGCGGCGACGGAATACAAAAATTATAATCAGTGAAAGTGGTCGTATTCAACGCGTAAAGAGAAACGACTTATCTTATTGGTCAATCTTTGGTTATTCATCGGTGATCGGATTCACAAGTGAGAATACGATGTTTTTCCAAGCAACGTATATCAATCATCCCCTTCCATAGCGTGTGTATAATCTACTCAATTCAATTACACTAGCTCTGACTGCTGCTATATATTGCATGAGAATTCGAAAGGGGCGACCCACAACGGTTTCCTCGTAGCCAAATGGGTTTACTAACAATACACCACAGAAAGCTTAAATAGGCTGATGGTTTTTTTATAATCAACAAATTGAAATTGATTTCGATGTCTAATATCAAATACGACTTAGTTAATTAATATTCATGGATTATGTCGACCAAATAACCATAAGCTTAATGCACAAATATTGGAACTGTGCTGTGTTGTGCTTAATGATATAGGTTAAACTGTCAACAACTGCTATTCTATTGAATCACGGGAAGCAAAAATAGACATTTGTAGCTCATTAAAACTGAACATATTAAAATTTGACCTCAAATTGCGGAGTATGGGTTTTTGTTTACCCAAAGCATTTAAAGATTTTCTGCCAATGACATGATTTGGATTCATAAATTTGTATTGATAAATGAGCATGTCTGAGAAATGTACTGCACATGAAAGCGAATAAGTTTCGAAATTATCAGATATATTCCAAATATTTATTATCTGGATTATAAATTTTATCCAACAGAACAACTTTACATAACGGTAATTAGGGACACAAATAATTAATGTTTTTATAAACTGCAATGATTTTTCTGTGTATATAAATCTTTTGAATGTAAAATCTAGCAAAATCGTCATTTCAAGGCCACTATTTTGTTAACATGATACTCATTTGATCATGTCATTGCCATTTCAAAAGCACACAACTCAAACATTGAAATGTTTTTATAAAATGATGACATTAATGACCTTTTCCCGATAGGCATGGAAGCATTTCTAGTGTACAAAATGAATTTATAGGTTTGACAACGATGTCAGTGTTTCAGATTTATACGACGAATGAAATAACAAGAAATTATGTTATAATTACGCCACTGAAGATGTACATGGTGTTGTTGCTACAGGCTGTCCGCGATCAATAAACTGGTAGATTCTAAAATCATAATTGTTCACTATTGAAGTGAACCATAAGAATCATGCCAAGATAAGTTGCATTCAATAACATACGTATACTTTACTTGTATTGTCACTAATTATACAAACTGTCTTTTTCATTTTATGACCATTTATTGAATACTTTAATTGTGATAAACATCAGTATAAGTTCGAGGTAAACTGAATGCGTTCATCATGATTAATAAGATATTTTATTTATCAAAAATCGACTATGGCATAGTCTAAGGTACACCAAACTAGTCAATTCATATCTCTGACATCACGTGGGATAGCCTGATGAGCACGACAGTATCATATCATTAATATAGAAAAGGAAATTGTTCAAATCGCCATTAGTGATAATAGATACCCATGGGAATCAGGAAGATCGGCTGTACAGCTACTCATTGATTAATAAGGCGAGGCGACAATTCCAATAATGCATCTACGTTTTATATAATTTTATGTTGCATGGAAAAACGACACCTGTAACACGACAGTTCGTCAAGATGGCCTCACTTAAGTGACCTAACAATGAAATACAAGCTCACTTTAATACGATGTTATTTCGTTCTACCTATACATTGACTCAGTGACGTAGCGTGAGTCATCCTATTGGGGTCACCGACGATGATTAGGGGCACCGGTCCTGATGGGGGCATACACCGTTTTTCGGCAATTTTGCTATGGGATTTTCTAAATTTTCAATGCGATTTGGGCTACGCAACTGATTCGACAGAATACCCAGATAATGACAGTAATGTCTTTATGTTTTAACAGCTTAAATAGGACACACATATGATCACCATTTTGAAATTTTATTATAGACTGCGACATCCTTCTCCGAATCGAAGAATGATCATCAAAATAAAACCCGCTCGTTCATGTGTTTATTTCATCTCCGTATGCTCAATACAAATAATCCTGAGATAACAATCAGATTTCTAAACGTTTTCATTAAATTCTCGTCTGCAAATTATTATTCCTGCACGCACACTTCATTCCCAATCTTGAACAGTCAAGCAGCCCCTTCAAATACATCTCATCATTTTATTATCAATCACCACATCACAGTTGGCACAGACGAAACTTTAATTGAACTAAACATTCTGATATTTGGTTATGATTATTAATTTTTCAGGATTTTGAAGTAATTTGTGCAGTAGATACCATTTCCGAGCATCAGCCTTTTCATTTAAGTCTCGCTGGATAAATACTGAATGTGTTGACAGTGCAGAGCGCCATAAAGTGTTCAACTTCAAATGCTCATAAAAAACATACGTACTCAGTGCAATATATCAAGTTAGCAATAAATCACAAATATTTTCACAAGGAATGATACACATTAGTATAGCAATGTACACTACAAAATCTCAGTAACAGGACTGGTTGACAACCCATGCAACGTAAGCATTAATAATGCAAGGCTGCCAGCAATGTGATGTTATATTGCGATAACATTATAACCCTGATACTTTGAATACAATCTCATTTCTGACACATAATATCATTTCAATCAAAGGACTGCAATCACTGGATTTATTTAATGTCCTGCAGTTGTAATTGACACAGTTAATAAGCCTTTTGTTGTTCACATTTCATACAACGATAGTAATGCTAATCTAATTTCTAGTACTTTGCAATCGAAATAAAACTCCGCAACGTTATTGTTATGTCTGATATCTGTTCAGGTAAGCATGTCTGTTCAGGTATTAAAGCAAGAATATTTGATAATAGCTACAGTGTTGAACTGCATCATTCGGGTTTAAAAACAAATAAACAAGGATAAACGTACATACAGACAAACATAAAATGACGAACTGGACCTCACGTACAATACCCCTCTTATAATTTGAAAAATATTCACTACTCATGCTGTATATACATGTACAGTCGGTTAGGACCCACTCTGGTTAGGACCAGTACAAAAATATCATCCCTAATTTCTGAATGAATTGATAAATTAGCACAAATTGCCTTCACTGTACATGACACAATGATATTTGAATTAAATACAAAATAATCCAAGACTAGTCCAAATTAATGTCATAATTGAATCTAAATTCCAACCTGGGTCTTCAGATAAGTTGAATTTTCAACTAACCGGGGTAATCAAATGATTCATTTTAACATTCAATGCGCATTCCATTACAGAAGTCTTTCCATACTATGGCAACCTGATAGTTAATGACACCGAACTGATACACATGATCTTATATAAATTCAGTCTCATCATGGGCCATTTTTCAGATAATGTTAACGTAAAAATGCTTCAGAAAAATTATTTAGATCCAGAACTAATATGTACATTGCTTGCGGCGTTTAACTGTGCAACGCTATTATTATTTATGATAATATTTTCACAGTGTATCTTTTTAAGCTGATTGTGAGTTAAGTCGTTACAGCGGCGACGGAATGCTAAACAATTTAACCAGTGAAAGTGGTCGTATTCAACGCGTAAAGAGAAACGACTTATCTTATTGGTCAATCTTTGGTTATTCATCGGTGATCGGATTCACAAGTGAGAATACGATGTTTGTCCATGCAGTGTATATCAATCATCCCGCTTCCATAGCGTGTGTATAATCTACTCAATTCAATTACACTAGCTCTGACTGCTGCTATATTGCATGGGAATTCGAAAGGGGTGACCCACAACGGTTTCCTCTTAGCCAAATGAATGTACTTACAATACACCACAGAAAGCGTAAATAGGCTGATGGTTTTTTATAATCAACAAATTGAAATTGATTTCGATGTCTAATATCAAATACGACTTAGTTAATTAATATTCATGGATTATGTCGACCAAATAACCATAAGCTTAATGCACAAATATTGGAACTGTGTTGTGTTGTGCTTAATGATATATATAGGTTAAACTGTCAACAACTGCTATTCTATTGAATCACGGGAAGCAAAAATAGAAATTTGCAGTTCATTAAAAGTGTACTGCACATGAAAGCGAATAAATTTTGAAATTATCAGATATGTTCCAAATATTTATTATCTGGACTATGAGTTGTATGCAACAGAACAACTTTACATAATGGTAATTAGGGACACAAATAATTAATGCTTTTATAAACTAGAATGATTTTTCTGTGTATATAAAGGCCACTATTTTGTTAACATGATACTCATTTTATCATGTCATTTCAAAAGCAAACAACTTAAACATTGAAATGTTTTTGCTGTTTATAAAATGATGATATTGATGACCTTTCTCCGATAGGCATGGAAGCATTTCTAGTGTACAAAATGAATTCATAGGTTTGACAATGATGTCAGTGTTTCAGATTTATAAGACGAATGAAATAACGAAATGATGCTATAATCACGTCATTGAAGAAGTACATGGTGTTGTTGCTACAGGCTGTCCGTGATCAATAAACTGGTAGATTCTAAAATCATAATTGTTCACTTTTGAAGTGAGCAATTAGAATTGCCAAGATAAGTTGCATTCAATAACTTACGCTCGTATATACGTTTACTTGTACTGTCACTAATTATATTAACTTTCTTTTTCATTTTATGACCAATAATTGAATACTTTAATTGTGATAAACATCAGTATAAGTTCGAGTTAAACTGAATGCGTTCATCATGATTAAAACGCATTTTTATTTATCAAATATCGAATATGGCATAGTCTAGGGTATACCGAAATAGTCAATTCATATCTCTGATATCACGTGGGATAGCCTGATGAGCACGACAGTATCTTATCATTAATGTAGGATTAATGTAGGAAAGACAATTGTACAAATCGCCATTAGTGATAATTGATACCCACGGGAATCAGAAAGACAGGTTGTACAGCTACTCATTGATTAATAAGGCGAGGCGACAATTCCAATAATGCATCTACGTTTTCTGTTGCATGGAAAAACGACATCTGTAACACGACAGTTCGTCAAGATGGCCTCACTTAAGTGACCTAACAATGAAATACAAGCTCACTTTAATACGATGTTATTTCGTTCTACCTATACATTGACTCAGTGACGTAGCGTGAGTCATCCTATTGGGGTCACCGACGATGATTAGGGGCACCGGTCCTGATGGGGGCATACACCGTTTTTCGGCAATTTTGCTATGGGATTTTCTAAATTTTCAATGCGATTTGGGCTACGCAACTGATTTGACAGAATACCCAGATAATGACAGTAATGTCTTTATGTTTTAACAGCTTAAATAGGACACACATATGATCACCATTTTGAAATTTTATTATAGACTGCGACATCCTTCTCCGAATCGAAGAATGATCATCAAAATAAAAACCCGCTCGTTCATGTGTTTATTTCATCTCCGTATGCTCAATACAAATAATCCTGAGATAACAATCAGATTTCTAAACGTTTTCATTAAATTCTCGTCTGCAAATTATTATTCCTGCATGCACACTTCATTCCCAATCTTGAACAGTCAAGCAGCCCCTTCAAATACATCTCATCATTTTATTATCAGTCATCACATCACAGTTGGCGCAGTCAAAACTTTAATTGAACTAAACATTCTGATATTTGGTTATGATTATTAATTTTTCAGGATTTTGAAGTGATTTGTGCAGAAATACCATTTCCGAGCATCAGCCTTTTCATTTAAGTCTCGCTGGATAAATACTGAATGTGTTGACAGTGCAGAGCGCCATAAAGTGTTCAACTTCAAATGCACAGAAAAAACATACACATTCAGTTCAATGTTTCAAGTTGGCAATAAATCACAAATCGTTAAATATTTTCACATGGAATGATACACATTAGTATAGAAGTTGTATACTACAAAATACTACAAATGATCTCGGTAACAGGACTGGTTGACAACCTGCGCAATATAAGCATTAATAATGCAAGGCTGCCAGCAATATGATGTTATATTGCGATAACATTATAACCCTGATACTATGAATACAATCTCATTTCTGACACATAATATCATTTCAATCAATTGACTGCAATCACTGGATTTATTTCATGTCCTGCAGTTGTAATTGACACAGTTAATAAACCTCTTGTTGTTTACATTTTATACCACGATAATAATCCTAATCTAATATCTAATACTGTGCCATCGAAATAAAACTCCGAAATGTTACTGTTATGTCTGATATCTTTTCAAGTAAGAATATTTACAAATAGCAACAGTGTTATAATGAACAGGCAGCCATTTCTAAGTTTTCTTCTGTACATCTTGCATCATCAGGATCATTCTGGGGTAAAATTGTCCAGTCTTCCTTAATTGTTTTTAAATGAAGTTCAACCAATACTGAAGAATATTTATATTTAAAGCATAAATGGCCAAATATTGTATATTTTGATGTTTTGGAAGATCAATATGATTACTTCTATGGAAAAATGAACAATCAAACAAACAAATTGGCAAACTAGACCGCGTATACAAGGCGGCGTCGTCGTCGTCGTGGTCCTATGGGTCATGACTGACCCTTTATGACCCTGTTGATGAAGGAATTCCAGCAGCTTCTGTCTTGAGCCAGACGGTGGTCTGCGACGAGAGAAAGGCCTGTTAATTGTTTAATTCCATCAGTCCATCTAAGATTCTGTCTGCCTCTTCTGCGACTGCCTTTTACGTGACCTTGCATAATTATCTTCTCAATGTTGTCACCATCTCTTCTAGAAATGTGGCCAAAATATGCCAGTTTAGAACGATCTATTTTTGGCACATGGAAGCATGCTCTCCAATTTGGTTTCTTACAAATTCATTGGTCTTATGTTCTTTCCACGATATTCTCAGCATCTTCCGCCAGCACCACATTTCAAACGCCAAGATCTTTTTCTTATCTGTCATTCCAACCGCCCACGTTTCACAGCCATACAAGGCAATCTGGAAAACCAGAGCATCCATAATATGAATCTTGGTAGCTTTAGAAATGCCTATGTCTTTTCATATATCTGTCAAAGCGGATCGGTCAATTGCGGATGATCTTGCCATGGCTAGGCGTCTTCTGATTTCCTGTGAACTGCCCCCTGCATTGTCTATAAGTGATCCCAGAAAGTTGAAAGTGTCAACTTGTTCCACAACTTCTCCATTCACTTTCACTTGCTGATTTGGATCTCCTCCACAGTTTTCTTGACATTGAGATGCAGCCCAAATTCCTCACTGCTTGCTTTTACTCTGTCTATGAGGTCCTGAAGCTCATCTGATGACTTTGCAATAAGGGTGGTGTCGTCAGCATATCTGAGGTTGTTTATCTTTCGTCCTCCGACTGACACCTGACCTATAACACCAACAAATGCTCTCCTCATGATGTACTCTACATATATGTTGAAAAGGTACGGTGACAGAATGCATCCTTGACGAACGCCTTGGCCAATAGTGAACCACACACTGTCTCCACTCTCGGTTCTAACGGTGGCTTCTTGGTTGTGATATAATGAGCGAATCAGATCGGTCACATGCTCGGAGAACCCCATTTCTTTCATTATTCTCCATAGCTGCCTATGCCGCTCACAATCAAATGACTTTGAGTAGTCAATGAAGCAAAGGTATAGTGGTTGCTGGAATTCCCTATTTTTCTCCATTAAATTCCTCAAATTGCCAATTTGGTTTCTTGTCCCTCTTCCTCTTCTAAAGCCAGCCTGCTCTGGTGGTAATTCATTCTCAAGATGATTTCTAATTCTCTCAGCAATGATATGGAGGAGGACTTTACTAGCATGTGAATTTAAGGCGACGGTACGGTTGTTAGCACATTCCCTTGTGTCTCCCTTCTTTGGTAAAGGTAGGAATACTGACTTTTTCCAGTCCTCTGGCCATTCGTTACTGTGCCAAATCTAGTTACAATAGAATTATTGCAACACCTTCCCCTTCACTCTCTTTCAACAGTTCTGCCTGGATGTTGTCAATTCCTGGTGATTTACCATTCTTGAGCCTCTTTATTGCTTGGTTTACCTCGCTCATCAGGATCTCTGGTTCACTGTCAGTGTTTTCGCTTTCAACCCCATCTTTCTCCTCTGCCTTGTCTTCTTGAGATGCATATAATTTTTCACAGTATTGTTTCCATCTTGATTTAATTTCTTCAACCTCTGTAAGGATGGTTCCATACAAGGCAGCTGTCTATAATACCTCACTAATATTATTTGAGATGTATATGATCTTCACGCTGCAATAATGCTAGGTAACAAGTGCATGGTGGAATCAAAACAGCTCGTCATATAGGCGGTTAGGAGTTGTACAAAAAAATTATCCCTAATCCCTGAATGAATTGATACAAATCAACCTTCACTGTACATGACGCAGTCATATTTGAATTAAAATGCAGAATAATTCAAGACTAGTCTAAATTATTATTGTATTGAATCTAATGGATATAAATTTCAAACTGGTTTAGATTAGTTAAATGTTCAATGAATCGGGGTAATCAAATGATTC